>NC_134834.1:129108216-129169682 GCF_004210375.1 Tachypleus tridentatus | reverse complement strand
TGAAAGAATAAGTGACCGATCAATACTTGACTTCTGTGATAATGATTGTAACAACTTCTATAATTTTTCATGATAATATGATTGAATGACTGTTTAGAAAAAAAATCAAAAGAAGGAAGTTTAATATATTGAAAAATGTTTAGATTAAACAATGGGCCAACTGGTGAGATACGCTAGTGCCTCAATTATCTGCTTTTCTGTTATCCATGATTATTTATTTTCTCTGGATCAACACAGTTTGTCAAGGCAGTAGTGTATACTTATAATTGGATGCTATAACTATAAATTATATCTATATTTATGCAATAAAACTTGGACATTATATGGGTATTAAGAGTATCTAAAATGGGAAATTTTGAACAAATAAGTGTAACTTGATACAGAGAGGTGAAGATCAATAACTTAATTAAACATTTACTTTTGAAATTGAAAAATTAAAACTTGTATAACATTAAAATTGGAATTGTTAGTTTTAAATTTTGATGCCATTTTTATTGATAAACAAGGAGTTTAAATGTTGATATAGTTCTGTTAAAACAGTGTGACATGTCCACTTTAACATACCAGTATCCAAAAGGGTAAATGACAAAAAAGAAATTGCAAAACACCTTTATCTCTTCTCCAACTTTACCTGCATCATGAAGAAAGGTTTCCCAGAAGATTTACAATAATTCTTATCACTGAGATACTTTGCTCAAGTGTTCTAAATAAAAACTAAAAGGAAGCTTTTTATACAAACCGAGTAAAGAGGGCATATTGGTATAGGTGGAGAGTCACAATATTCAAGTTGCTAAAGTAATCAGTGATGTCGAGAAACCCACTTGTTGAGAAATTTATATGCAAAAACGGCTCGTTTGGGTTGAGAAAATATTTTACATAGAAGAGCGAACAACGCTTCAACCTTCTTCGGTCATCGCCAGGTTTTGCATATAAATTTCTCAAGTTGCTGAAGGTTATATATTGGGCAGTAATAATTTGAGTAAGCATGGTAGAGTTCATATCAATGGTTAAATGAGCAAAGATGAGAAAATATGGTACTTTTATAGGTGTGGTATAGTCAATTAAATCCAATTTCCTTTTTTTAGCTTAAAAGTATAGAATTTTTAGTTAAATTAAAGTTTTTAAGATACATGCCATGTACATGTTAACTATTCTTCATAAGACATTGTCTCATATCTATAGAGGTTTGTTGGAAACTCAAAGTAAAATTTACTAAACTGAAATAAACAACTGTCTTACAGTAACTTGCAGACTTATTCAGCAGTTAACAGAATCACTGAGTAATTAGCTAACTAATTGACTCAAGATTAGTAATCAATTTACTGAAGTTTAACTCGTGTTTTATGCTGCTTAAATTGTTCTAAACCATTGGAGAAAATTCCACATGCTCATAACATGGGATAAGACTTCATTTTGGCCAAACAATAATACAAATATCTCAATATATAATAATACAATAACATTAACAGTATGTTACACCAAAGTTATACCTGTGCACAATTACCTGATATTCATTAAAAAAAAAAAAAAAAATAGCTCTATGGATCTTTCATTCAGGTGTAGCAATTTGTTACATGTGAAATAAAGGAAGATGCACTGTTTTTTAAGTCATAATAAAACTTGAGTTAAACAGCATTTCTGAATTGTGGTAAGAGGGATGAAATATAAAACCTTTTTTGCCTAGTGGAAAGACTGTTCCATAATGTATGTTTTAATGTGAATTATTCGGTTGGAAAGTGAAATCCTTTTTAATGTAACTAATGCAACAGAATTGACAACTTGCAATTGATAGGCAGAAGAATGTAGTGAAAATAGATGAAACTGTCATAGCAAGTTTTGACTTCCTCAAGGTATGAGCAAAATCTTAACTAAAAGCATCAATACTAAATTTACAATACATACACTCTGTGGCTGATTCAGAAAATACAGCACTACGATGCAGAAATATTTCTGATCTATGTGACAGTCATAAAGCATCTCCCAAAATACAACATTAAGAAACATACAGCTCATATACTCCATAAAACAATAAGTATCTTGACCAGTAAATCTACAGAAAGAAACCTACCTTAGACCAAAATTTGTACACAATCTTGACCAGATTTAGTGTTATAAAATTAAAATTTGGAAAAATGCAATTTTTTTTATAACAAATATATACTATAGAATATTAAGATACTACAGTAGAACAGTGATATTTATTAATACATAGGTATTAATTTGTATAAAATATTGAGTCTTCTGTAATTGTTTATTTCAACTGAGTTGCAAAATTATTGTTGTTTGGCCTGTCATTTGAATTTTTAAATAGATATAGGAACTTTGTCTAATTTATGTGAGAAATGTCGATCTAAAACAAAATCTTGAATTAGTATGTACCGCTTAATTTTGTTTTAGTCAAAACAACAGTTATCGGTCAAGTATTCTTTTGGGAAACAGTTTGTCATCATGATGATAATGTGAGAACTTGCTTGCAATTGACCTTATAATAGTGCTAAATGTAGTTATTAAGATGCACATAACTGAATTTATTTGCTTGTGCAGGTAACTCACAAGCTCTATAGGCTTATTCAATCTTAAAATATCATTATTTATGCTATATTTGTTTCTTTTGCTAAGCATAGTTATCATTTTGATAGAAATATTAGAGTAATTTAAAGATATTTTGTTTCTATATACTACTTTTTTAGCTTTAGGAAACTGATTTTTACTTGATACTTATTTAAATTTTTTGTCTTTTGTTATAGCTTATTGCAGCAACATGTCTGTATTTAGCTGGGAAGGTAGAAGAAAATCACCTAAAGATTAGAGATATAGTTAATGTTTTCCACAAGTCAGTAAGAATTATGTTAATTTCATAATATGTATAAAATTTTCTGTATTTGTAACTAGTTAGTGATTTAATGAGAAAAATGTAAATGTTTGGTGGTTGTGATAAATTTTAATAGGTCCTTATTTTTATGTAACAATTTAATATAATTTGCTTTGTGAATTATTTAATATTTAATTTTGTTGCTTAAATAATTGATTGAGTCTTTCATATTTGATATTCATTTGTATTTTTATTGAGATTTAAGTATATCATTTAAAATTTTCACTTTTATGAAAACAGTCGTGATGTTTTATTGTCGTATTCAGGGGGGTTAAGAAGATCTTCACTACATGTGTAGTGAAATGTTTTAGCAGAAATTGTTTTTTCCACAAGGTTTAGATGTTTTCACTTAAGTTGAGAGGCTGATACATTTTGATTACCTAAGTAAATGAAGTTTTTACATAGTGTATATATCTGTGAAATGTAATTGCAAACTGATATGAATATCATTTTGAGATTTTATGTTACCAATGTGAATGGCCTCAAATTTAACCATTAGTAGGAGGTATTGTTTATTACTTCCTTTCTTCTTGTCTTATCAGCTCAAAATTAAGGATTGTTAAGCAGCTTTGTGTGAAGTTATTCATTCTCTTTGTTAGTTCTGAAATATTTGCATGTTTGCTAAAAAAAATTAACCATATGGTTACCAATTTCATTTTTGGTGCATGTTGCAATATTTTACTGAGTTACATTCAAAATTTAACATGCAACTTTATGACCAGTCTGTGTTGATAAAGTTAGTGTCAAAATTTGATATATATTATCTAATTTTAATTTCTTTGTGTCAAAAAATAGACTTAAAAAAGGTTTTAATTTCAGTTTTGTTGTCACATAATTAAGATAATTTTCTTTATCTCTCTTGTAACTTGAAAACCTTTTTACATATTCTGTATATAGACAGAAACTAGGTTAATTTCTCTGTTCACACATTCTTGTTTCAAATTACACAGGGTCAATTCTATCCTCCCACAATAAATAAATTTTTGCTAAATTCTGATGATGCCATGCCAACCTTCTATACTTAGATTATAGATTTAGAAATCACATACTTACTTGGTAAACCTGTTTATAATCAACCAAAACTTCTCATTTTGAACCATTTAGTGCTGTCAATTTTTGTAAATCACTAATGCAGGGAAAGCCATTATACTGTTGGAAGTTTGAATGTGATAATCAAGGCACTAGTCCAAACAGAAACAAAATTTTCAAACCTTCATACAGTTTTGTTAGAGAGCCAGATCAACTAAAATTATTTTTTTGTGATGTCATTCTAATGATTGATAACTTCTTGGCATTTCAAAATGCAGTCTTTATCTGGGGAATTATTGGCTTTACTTGATATCAAGGAGATTGATCATCTAATAAGCTGTTCCATGTCAGGCCACACCTTTTGATATATAGTGCACTGACTTTGAAGAAATAAGATGTTATACTGTTATGGTTTTTGAATATTTTTATTCTTAATATTATTGTCTGTAGTTATCTTTTTCAATAATATAAGCTTAGTTAGATTGATCAATACTCAGTCTAGTTCAAGTTTGAAATCTGTGCTTAGTTGTATCCTTTGCCCTATAAGATTAGATTAGGCTTATAATTGTTCTTTGTTATTTTAGAATTACCCATAATTCATGGTACTCTTATATCATAAATTAGGTTAACTATATTGTTTTTCTTTCAATCACACACACACACACACACACACACACACCTGCAGATTGTCTATGTGCTGCACTTCTTTTTTATTTTAGAATTACCCATAATTCATGTTACTATTATATCATAAATTATATATATATGTTATTGTCAATATGCACTTAATTTTACAGTATAATATCTATTTTATTTCTGTTATTATTTACCTTTTATACTTAATATTAACTTCTTGTTTGTGTGGAATCCTGCAACTAGGATCCACACAATTTTTTTTCCCCCAATGTTGTATGCATTTTTGTCAGGTTAAGGCTTTTAATTAGAACTTACTGATACTGTTTTTTTTATACAGTTTGATTAGACTTAACAAGTATCTGTTATTTTCAATTTATCTCCAGTTTATCTTATGGGGTAAATCAGTAATTAGGTTAAATATCTTGGTTTCTTCAACACATCACATCTTGTACATCAGTGATGTCGAGAAACCCACTTGTTGAGAAATTTATATGCAAAAACGGCTCGTTTGGGTTGAGAAAATATTTTACACAGAAGGTCAAGCGTTGTTGTTGCTCTTCTATGTAAAATATTTTCTCAACCAATTTACTTCTATAATATCTTGTACATGTTTATTTCAATACACATTTAGTTAAATTTATATTGACTATTTCAATTCTTACAATTAATTTAGTTTGTGAAGACCTTTAGGGTTTAGGCTCTGCATTACTTTCTCCCATTATTGCCTGCCTTCCTCCTACAACTGCCAAACTTGTTTACAATGACTTAAATTTTGTCAGTTTTCTTCCACCTGATTATGGCTTACCTTCCTAGGCTTCTATAATGGAATCTGCTAGGCCTACTTCAGCCTTTTTTTAGCCATGTTTCAAAGTATAATTTTCCCCTCCTTCTCCAGACATTGTTTCATGATGAAGATTGTTTGTTTCCCATTTGGGTAAAGGTACTTGCATGCCTTGCCTTCCCCAGGATTTTATCTCTGGTTGCCATAGCTTACCATAAGGTGGACTTTCTTTCTAATTCTGTGTACTTAGAATCTCTCTTGGCTCTGTCAATCCTATCCAGTTTCTCTCTCCCACCTGATCTTCCCACCTCAGCTTACCCTATTGACTCACCTACAGGAAATGTCTATTTACATCTCCTTTCTTAGACATTTCACCTATATCTAGGGGATTTTTGCAAAATACCTCTTCCTCCTCTCCTTCATGGTGGGGCATTTGCAATTTTCAGGGGTGGGACACTATTTTGTACAATTTTTTTTTTTTTTTAATTCTTTACTTGCCACATCTAATAGGGGCTTGTGGTCAGTTTCTTCTCTACCAGCCCATTTTGAGATGACTTTTGTGCATTCTGCATCATGTGGGACAGCTGCAATGTTGTATTGTTTTGTTGCTCTTTTATTGTATTCTGAGACATTAAAATCTTTGTTAGGTGTTTCATGTACAGCACCTTCCCATTTTCTGTCTGTCCTGCCTATTGGTTTCTCCACTTGTGTTTGTTTGATGCTGATCAAGGTTCTGGATCAATTAATCCTTCCTCAATTTTCTTGGTTCTTTCCCATTTTAATTTGTATTCTTTTAATTGCAACTGGGTAGATAATTTCTGCTGGAATGAGAATGCTTAGGGTGCATGTTTTGTTTCTTTATTTCTTGGGATACTGTTTTAGGTTTTCTCACCACATGCTTTGGTACACGTTTTGTGCTTTACCCTTCATACTTGTTTTGGTTCCATATGTATTTTCTCAGGTGTCTGCATTTTACCTGACTTCTACATTTTGGAGGAATTTACTGATGTCACTACTTGGACATCTGGCTTCAGTTATCTTCTGAACAGGGAAGTCATAACATGATTGCTTTGTACACAAGTAGCTTGGGTGGTTTGGTTTTCCAGTTGGATAAGTTTTTCTTATTACCTCTCAGCCATTTGGAGAATGTCTTAATAAACACCCACCTCTGTTAGGACCATCCATTCTCCTTCTCGAATGTATTTGAGGAAGATCTCTATTATCCACACCATCATGGTACTCTATTTTATAACTAGCAAGGTTCTAATGCATTGGAGGATGTAATTTCTTCAGTAGCACTTGTTCCTTTCAGTCTGACACTTTTTTTTTATCTTTTCAGTAGGCACTACATGACTTGTGGTCTCATGCTTTGGTTCCTTTCAATTCTTCGTAACTTTCCTCCTCCCTCTTCAAGCATATGCATTAGTGGTTGAACATATTCCCCATGTCTTGAAGTTTCTCAGTTTCTCCCCTTCCCTCCAAATCTGGATTTGTTTCTCTTCCCTGATGCTCATCTCCAAAGTTGGGGAGGTGTGGGTAGATCAACAGAGGCTTCTGAATAATAGTTTGTGCACTAAAAGTCCTACCATGTTAACACCCTGACACTTTTGACAGTCCACTATGCTTTGGTTCGTTTTCTTCCTCTTGTCTGGATTTGACTACTCGCACGTCTTTCCAACTATTTGATGGTGGTAGTGTGTATTGCTTGCCAATAGAGGACTTGTTCTTGTTCCCCTTGTGTTAATAGTGGATCTCCTTTTTAACCCATCAACTTGATGTATGTGTTTTGGTATTTTCATCCTCATTGCAGATTGTCTTTCTGGTTCCAGCACATTTTCTTCCAAGAAATGGCCTCTTGATCCTCAAATTGTTTTATGGCTCCATTTTCTGTGGTTTACTTCTCCATGGGAAGCAGTTGACTCCTTTCTTGATTTGAAGTTACTTCTTTTGTTTTAAATCTCCAATTCATCATCTGCTCGCTCTAGCTATTGAAACATTCAAACAGAACTAGATCCAGTTTATAACTTTAGTTTTTATTTTTCCTTTTATCACTTTTCTTTTCATGGTAATTTTGATTATCCATGTTTTTCTGGGTCAGATCATTCCACTTGAGTCTTTCTGGCCATCTCAGATATGGTTTTCTTGCCTGTTTCTGCTTGATGTGTTCTTTTTCATTCCAGATTGATTTTACTAACCTACACTTTGGGGCTGTCGTAGAATATTCTTTTAATCAACTTGTATTTTACCATCTTCCACCTTCATACTCTGTTGGATCCATATTACCTTCTGTGGTCCCATACGTGCTCTGGGTTGCCTCGTTGCTTTTTTCTGTTAACTCTATTCCCTACAGTTTTATTCTCTTGCACCACTCCTCTGTTGTTCATGACTAATTTTTCTCTTCCTCCTTTACCCCACGGGTTTAACTTAGTTTCCTTCTTCCTGATGCCTTTACTCCATTCAGGCACCTTTGTTTTACCTGTATCTTAACCTTGTCATCTATTGGAAGTTCTTTGTTTGTGTAGCATTGAAACTACACCTCATACATGTATTTCACATTATCTTCTTTCAGTAGCTGTTTCTTCCTTTTTTGGTTACTATATTCCACCTGTTGCCATCTTTCACTCTTTGGTGAGACAGTGACTGGGTACTGTTTCTTTCTTTTGTTATATATTACTTTTTAGGAACCTGCTTCACATTTTGAACAGGTGAGTGTGCTTTTTCCATGTATACTTCATTTACTTAGAATTGTACTAAAACTTGCACTGTAAAGCCATGTTGAGTTCACTTTTATAATTTCCATGGCCACAAAATGCACATTTTTCATTACGATCACATAAACTAGGGATGGGGTGTCCCACAAGATCTTTCTTAGGTTATTCCTTATGATATCTTTGCTTCATAAATATGCCATTCTAGATCATACATATCCTTGGATTTCATATGTAAAACAGAAAGGGGTTGCGGCTCATCCCTGTCATTTATAATTGATTAAATTGAGTTTTTATATGCTTTTCTTTTTGTGGTCATCCCTTGCACTGGCTGTTGTGTTATGTTTCTCCAGCCTTTCCTACTTACTTTTATCCCCCTTTCTTCAAATGGAGTATGGGAATTCTTACCATTTACCAGTTCCAAGCTGCTGGGATGTTTGACCAGGGAGATACCATTCTGAATGACAAATGTACAATACAAAAAGTAAGACTTCATTCAGTTGAGAGTAAGGCAGTGGTGTTCTACTGATGTAGATAATGAGATGTTTCCAAATTGACCTCTGCACAGGTTTGTCCAAGGGGGTGTTGTAGCTTTGGCATGAGCCATCATAATTTTTGGAGTCCCACATCTTGCACTTACAAGGAAGTTAATTCCTAGCATTTGAGTTTTGGATTTAGAGCTGAACAAATCCAACATATTCTCCACACTCATGTTGTGTGAAAGGAATATCTTATTGTAGCCCAGTATGGATATTGGTTCCTGGCAGTTGAGTTTTGAATTTAGAGTTGAGCAAGTCAACATGGTGTACTTGCATATGTAGTGTACCAGCCTAAATGCAGTTTACCCGTTCAGTTGGGATCACTCATCCCTGCATGGATGTCAGTTCTTAGTGATTTTGGATTTAAATCTGAACCAATCAACATAAGTCCTCATACATGAGCTCAGTGTCCCTGGTCCTTTGCTATATTTGATTTGAATGCACTACCCCTGTATAGTGAGTTATAGTGGGTGCACTTGTTGGTTCCTCCTCATCTTTCTCTTATACTACCCCTCATTGTTATTATGCTGAAGATACTAGTGTATTTCAGGTGGTTCTGGTGCATTTGATTTGAGTAGAATGTATATGTATGTTATTTCACTCAACTTATGTGTCCTGTTTACAGATTGGTGGTGAGATTTCTCCCATCTATCAGCTAAACTTGAGATGCAGATGGTATAATCCTCTTTCCTACCCTTGCATGGATGTTGATTCTCAATGATTGCATTTGGATTGTAGTTAACTTACTGAAGGTGTAATCTTCATCCTTACACCCAAATGGATGTTGGTTTACCATGGTCAAGTTTTGTACATAGTTAACTTGTTGTGAATGGTCTGTTGTGCCCTAGCCACTTGGAGTGCATCCCTTATTTTACCCACGTTCTGTTCATCTTGGATATTGACATTATAATATATTGGGATGAGGATCACTGTTTAATTGTTTTCTTTCTTATTTGGATGTGCTGCTCATAATTTCTTGTCCAGGCCTATTGCACCTTTTCCACATTTGGGTGGAGGTCATTCCTGGTACAGAAATGGTACAGTCTCCCATGTATATTCCTTTTATTAAAGGTTTCGCTGGTTAGGATTCCCTTCAGATTTTTTTCAAAGGATGCTTCTACTTTCTCATTTGCAGCAGTCCATCCACTAATTCATTGTAGGATTCTAACCATGTATGTGTGTGGAAGTAAGGTACTCACTTCCACTCTCACTTCTTACCCTTCCTCTCCACTGTCAACTGGTGATTATGTTTCTGCCTAAGCGTGAAGTGATAGATAGAATAGCATGGAGAGAGTCACATAGGTGCGTGGCACTACTGTTGGTGGAGGTTTCTTGGATGATAATTTACATGTGAGAATCAGTTAAACCATGTGAACTTAAGGGTGTATGGAAGTGGAAGACTTGGGGCGTGCAAACGTTTTTTTTTTTGTTTGTTTTTTTTAAATAATGAGCAGTAATGAACAAAATAGCTGTTTGTGACTGGAAGTAAGTACCTGTTGGAAATGCATTTTCAATGGAGGAACGTTGTAATATTTGAGTAGATGGTAATGATATAGGTATATATTAGCACAGCATATTTTTGTTTCAGCTTGTTTAGTAAGTTACAACAAATTAACATAATTAGTCAGAGGTTTGGATTTCCTGTTTTTAATGCAATCCTTCCTTGTGATTTTGCTTATTTAACTTCATTAAAATCTATTTGTCATGCAAACAGTTTTTTTAGGGACCAATCCTGCAGCTCGTTGTAAAATATACTCTGTAGTGGAGGTTATCAGAAAAATAATAATTAAATAGCAGGTATTATGTAAATTTGAAAGGAAATTAAAGATACCAAATCTCAATTTAATTTGTTATGAACTTTTATTTCTTGAAAAATCCAAGTCAAACCATGTAATTTTTTAAAAAAACTTGAATAATGTTTAATTTCTCTCTAAAGAAGGGTGTAGTAGTAACTTGTTTTTTCAATTTATAGTATCTTTTAATGATTAATTAAAAAATAAATGAAAATCTGTGCATTACTGATTCTATATCAAATTTTTT
Source organism: Tachypleus tridentatus (assembly GCF_004210375.1). Lineage (NCBI taxonomy): Eukaryota > Metazoa > Arthropoda > Merostomata > Xiphosura > Limulidae > Tachypleus > Tachypleus tridentatus. The sequence continues at coordinate 129,159,077 of NC_134834.1, read as the reverse complement.
TATTTTAACAACTTGTATACCTGCCCTATATCTTTAGCAGAAATCAAAATTAATCTTAGGAAAATAAAACATCCCAGGAAAAGATGAAATTAACAATAGATTAATGAGAAACCTATCCAATGAAATCATAACCCACTAACAGATGTTATTTGTCGTTACTGTTGGAATATTACCATTTGATTTGGAAATCAGCTATTAAGATAATCCCTAAGAAAAAATAACTAATTACAGTATCTGCAGACCCTAAGCTTGCTAAACAATTTTTGTAACTTGATGAATAAATTAGTCACAAATCAATGAAATGGTTATCTAGAAATCAACAATTTACAGAATTTGGCAAACAATGTAAATAAACCATTGATCACCTTATTAGGCTTACCAAAACCAACTATTGCAATTTCAACAGAAAGCATAGAACTTTAGCTACTTTTCTAGACATCCCCCAAAAAAACCTTTGATTTGCTATGGCACAGCTATAAACTGATTGATAATCGCATACCTACCCCAACTGTATGCTGGATATCCACCTTTCTTACAGATAGAACAGCTAGTTAAGATCAACAATGCAACTTCCAGGTCTTTTACATTCATAGCCTTTACCCAATATTATACAAGCTCTTTTTTTAATTATTTCTAGTTCTCTGCCTTAAACCATACACTTGTGTCTCAGTATGCGACATTTAGGGCTCTAATATCACTCAGTGTAGTGTCAGATTGGTGTAACAAGTATCAGGTAGCCTTCAACCCATCCAAATCCCATGCTGTATAACCTTTTCTTAGGAAAACAGAAGAAAATAGGAGAAAGCTTTATCATTCCCAATTATCCCTTTAACAAATCAGGCTCTGGTTGGGTAGAATATTTTGTAATTGATCAGTGAAAGTTGGTTTTCTCATGATGCTTCTGTTTTTCATCAACACAAACTTGTGTTAATTTGATCTATAGATCCCCACCCCAAGAGGGACCATTCCCTTTCATATTCTGTATTCAAAATTTAAATTACATTTTTTATGTATTAATCAGCCAAAGCTATTTAATCTTTTTTATGTCAAATTTAATAAATTGAGGCCTATCTAAACATTACTGTTGCTGCTAATTTTAAATGTGTTTATTCCCTAACAAGAATTAATTAATAAATTGTTTCAGATCCTGATTATCACTCTAATATATACAACTTGTGTCAATCTTGAACTGGATATTCTTGGTACAGTCTTGGTTCCTTCAATCTTCATACCTACTTGGTCAACATCCCTAGCCACCTTTTTATATTTAAGCCTCCATATATAGCAAGCAGCCTTCTTTAGTTTCAATATCAACCTCTCTTTCTTTCAACAAACTTCTTGTTTCGTATCTGTAGCTTCCCTTAGTCTTGATTTTCCCCTAACGTTTATTACAAGGTATCAACTCTCCTTGAATCATAAAGATTCAACAACATTAAGCTTTGTATTATTTTATCAATGCACTTGAATATCTCGGTTCTTAATTTCTTTGCAGCCTTTGTAACTGCTCAGCCAAATATAAATTGCAGTAGGCCCCCTGTTACCTTTCAGGCCCCTTCTCTAGATCTTTAAGTTTTCAAACCAAAATACTTATAGCCAAAAAATTCAACACAGGCGTCCAGCTGAAATTCTGTGTTCCTGCAATGATATATACATTGAAGAAATGGGAAGAAAAACTTGCAACAAAAATAAAAGAACAAAGATAATACAAGACTCGTGAAAACACAAAATTCAGCCATTGCAGAGCATGTCACATCAACTGAACACAGAATAAACTGGGAGAAAACTAAAATCATTGGCACAGACAAATTCTGGAAGACATTCCCATTAAATTTAAGACATAGTATATGTTGACATCATATTGATCTTTATGTTGCTCTCTATATTCAATCTAATTATACACTGCAGAACAAAGTTTTTGCTTCTTGAACACTGTTGGATGTTCCTTAGATTTTTGACTGCTGATCATGAAAATCACATCTAAATTTGTCCATCACATACTGTTTCATCTAAATCTTCAGTTTTGTCATGTTTTTTCTTATATTTGTGTCCAAAAATTTTCATTTCTGTAAGAGACCTATGAACAATGTTTTGTGCAGTTTGGGCATTTCCAGGTATGAAATCAGGCCAGGGTGGAAGCTGTTCTGTGGAAGTATGCAGTCCAGACATGTCTGGGCAGGCTGGAGCCAGCTTGACACTGTCTCAGCAGGCTATAAAAGTGGCTTGCATACACGAATGCTGCTCATTGGATTAATATAGACCTTATAGTGTGTACGTATTGTTTCAGAATATAGCATTGCCTCAGTAGCACTGTAACAAGTAAGTTAGATGTTTTACAGGACAATTGGTGTCAGTCAGTATGTCTCGTCAATGTCGTAACAGCCCCGATACATTCTGCTATATTCGTGGCGAGTATATGCTTGTTCATCAGAGACGCTCAATGAAGAAAGCATATCATCTTTACTTTGGCTGTAAATTTGGTGATCAAGACCAGGAATGGGTGCCTCGCATTTGTTGTACGGAGGCACTCAAAAGACAATGCTGTTTGCTGTCCTGATGATATGGCAAGAACAGAAAGACCATGTGACAGACTGTTGCTTCTGTTTGACTAATGTGTTTGGTTTCTCTGCCAAAAACAAGAAGTGAATTGAATACCCTAATCTGCCTTCAGCAACGAGACCCGTGCCACATGAGGACAGTCTTCCAATTACGAAACCAATAAAGGAATGGACTTTAGATGAACCAGATGAAGAAACTGCAATGCAGGGAACTGGCAGTGACATTGATCTGGATTTTAAACTGTGCTCCTCAGGCGATCCACATTATATAACACAGTCAGAATTAAACGATCTGGTCAGAGATTTGGGTCTGTCAAAAGCAAAAGCCAAATTGCAGGGTTCTAGACTGCAGGAATGGTGTTTGCTGTCACCAGGTATGAAAATTTCTGTATTTCGAAGCCGCCAAGATGATATAACCAAATTCTTTGCACAAGTTGACAGTCTCTGTTTCTGTGTTGACATCGAAGGAGTGTTCTCTGTTTTGGGTTGTGACCATGATCTGCAAGAGTGGCATCTCTTTATTGATTCATCAATGTTAAGCCTCTAAGCTGTTCTGTTACACAATGATAACGTTCACCATTCAATACCTTTTGGCTAAGCAGCACACATGAAAGAAACCTACAAGAACATGGAAATGTTTCATCCAGTACAGCAAGTACAACTGGAATATCTATGAAGATCTGAAAGTTGTTGCTCTGTTACTGGGACTGCAGCCCAGCTATATAAAGTACTGTTGTTTCATCTGTGAATGGGACAGTCGTGCTAAAGAGTCTCATTATTCTAGACAGAGCTGGCCACTCCGTAAAAAGAAAATTGTGGTGCATGAACCGCTTGTTGACCCGGTAAAATGTTTTGCCTCCTCTTCACATAAAATTGGGACTTGTGAAGAATTTCATGAAAGCAGTGAACAAAGAAGGCGACGGTCTTCATTATTTTCGACAGATGTTCCCAAGAATAACTGAGGCCAAGATCAAAGAGGGCATTTTTGTTGGCCCTCAGATCAGACATGTTATGAGTGACAAATGGTTCAAAGATCTGTTAGTTGGCTGGAGAAGATTGCCTGGAAAGCCTTCAAAGACATTGTTGACAATTTTCTTAACAATTACAGAGCCTCACATTACATTCAGCTGGTAGGCAAACTTCTCAAAGCATACAAAACAATGAAGTGTAACAGGTCACTCAAGATTCATTTCGTCCCCGTAAATTTCGGTACTGACGAACACAGTGAAAGGTTTCACCAGGACATTGCTACAATGGAAAAACTATATCAGAGCAACTGGAATCCATCAATGCTTGCTGACTACTGTTGAACACTGCAACGTGATGCACTGGACATTGAATACAAATGAAAATCAGGAGCAAAACACTTTTAATTATGTTGAACTTAAGAGCGTATTAAAAACGTAAACGCAATTAAATACGTTATGGCTGGTAAACAGTTAACTGTCTATTTCTTAGAGTTCCTACGTGATGAAGTAAAACCAAAACTATATTTGTGCATACCCACCAGGTGCCTGTCACAATCAGCAAAAACTTTTCAAGAAGCAAAACTTTTCAAAAAAATTGTTGTGCAGTGAAATCAAAGAATCATTTTATATTAACACTGTTAAACCTTCACTAAACAGAGATTCCAGATTAGAGGCGAGTAACCTGTGGCTGCCATTGGTTGAATCTACAGGAAATATCCCCTCCAATCAGAAACAGTGATAATCCAACCAATCATAACATGCTCTTTACAATCCACCAGGACAGTATGAAAGACCAACACCTACACACAGTGATTTGAAAAAAGAAAGGCGGAAGACTTTTGAAACATTGTCCTCTACATTTATATGCAAAAACGGCTCGTTTGGGCTGAGAAAACACTTTACATAGAAGAGCGAACAACGAAGAAGGTCGAAACGTTGTTCGCTCTTCTATGTAAAGTGTTTTCTCAGCCCAAACGAGCCGTTTTTGCATATAAATTTCTCAACAAGTGGGTTTCTCGTCATCACTGATTATTGTCCTCTACACTTGTGTCTCCACAACAGGTAGTTACCAGCTATTCTACAAAGTTTTATCATGTCAATTTTTTTAGGCCTGGTATGTATATCCTGGTGTGGTTAGGGAGCTTGACTTGCAATCTTAGGGTTCCAGGTTCAGATATCAGTCATCTTGCATGCTTGCTGTTTTAGCCATATGAACATTATAATGTTATGATGAATCCTACTATTCTTTGGTAAGAGTAGCACAAGAGTTGACAACAGGTGGTATTTAGTAGCTGCCTTCCATCTAGTCTATCACTGCTAAATTAGGAATGGCTAGTGTAGAAAGCCCTGGTGTAGCTTTGTGCAATGTTTTCAAAAACAATCAAGTTTTGTTTTGTTTTGACAACCAGGCATTTCTTTGTATCATGTTTATGCCAGTTCTTATTGGCTCAAGTAACTGTTTTAATGAGCAATTAAAATCACTAAAAACATTTCATTGTATGTATATAAATGGGTGTAAAAAAGAAAAAGTTTAACATTTTTAAAAACATTCAATTAAGTATTTGATTAACCCTTAAACAGTGGGATTGTAGGTAGCAGCATCAATTGGTGATGGCTGTTGTTTAAGATTTAACAATTGAAAATGGCTTTTTTTGTAATTTTGAAATAGTAAAAATGATTTTTATTGCACTTCAGTTGTAAATAAAATGAAAGTATGTGCTTTGTTTTTCAACCAAAACAAAGACCTGTAATAACAATTTATTGGAAAACTTTAAAAGAATGCAGGAATATATAACAATATATTTTTTTTCTTTTAAACACATTTTACAAAGTAATGATTTTTAATTTCCAGAATTTGCAGTTTTATCCATTAGTTTTGTTTGAACACAATGGTGATACACCAGTTTAATAAAAAATTGCATTATCAGCTATTTTCTCTTTTTGTTGTAGCCTTGCAGTATTTATATTTTTTCTTTTTTATGATGGCCAGTGTGTCTGTGATTTACCAAATTCTTACCATGATCATTTAAAGTACTTATCCTGTGCTAATATTAGTTGGCACACTACTAGAAAGCAATAAAAACCTTCCATATGTTAGGTACTTTAACTGACCCACCCAGGTGTTTTATGGTTAACTGATGCTGTATCTGTAGGAGAATGGACATTATAATAGTACATGCAACTATTGAAGCTTGGTTAGATGTATCTTAATGTTGTTCATTGTGGAAACATAGTGTAATTGTTGTTTTTCAGAAAAGTTTATGTATATGACTTTTTTGTTGAACTATTAGCAATCAAATTTTGAATATATTCCATGATAGGTATAGTGAAGTTATGTAGTGAAGACAGCATAAGCACTGTGTAGCCATGTAACCCCTTCTAGATGATGCTGGAAATGGTACTAATATATGCTGGTGGTGTTAATAAGCATATTGTTGGTGAAGCAGTGCTACTCAATCCCCCTAATGTGGGTGCACTAAAAGTTTCATATCTTAAACTATGCTTTGTCATTTTTACTTTCAAAGTTTTGAAAGATTGAGCCCCCTCTGAAGTACAGCATTGAAACTTCTCAAAAACTAATGTTTGCATATGCACAACAGTTTTGCAGTATTTGTTTCATGATAATCTCCACCACTGCCCTGGTACTGTGTTTAAGCACCTCATTCAGTTAATTTTTTTACTTTTTCTTGACAAAGTATCACTGGTTTCCCAGTATTACAAACATTCAGAAATAATTTGAATGCTATTACATTATCTAGTTAATTTCATAATAATAACAATGATTAATTTTGTTTTCTTCTGATTGCAAACTGCTTGTGGTATGAATTCTCAGATTATTATGTCTAACATAGAAGCCAACTGAGTCTCTCCTGTCAAACCTCTGATATCTAGCATCACTCAACTGCTGGGGTAGGAGTAATCACTCTAGGTTGAGACTGTCAGTAATTTTATTCACATTGAGAAGAATACCTGTTTGGATCTGTAGTGATCCTCCAGGAAATCTCTGAGGCTGCATTTGAGGGACATCCTTGGCATTTTACAAAGACTTTAGATTCACTTTTATATGTGCCTTCTTGTTAGTCTAGTGGATTTTTAGCCCTCCTGTGGATCAGTCATAAGTTTATATACTTGCAGTGCTTGATTCTAGGGTTTGATTGCCTAGGATAATTGTGGGAGATGGCTTGCAGGCCTGCAGTTATTTTGCTCTCATGAAACAACTTTCTTTACAACAGTCTTTAGATGACCTATGAAAAATGAAAAGGAGGCTAATTTGAGATAAGCTGCCTTAATTTTTATTTTTAGCTGTTAATTCTTGAAGTGTATGATGTTTTGGATTTTTTACTGTTTGCTTTTGATGGCTAAAAGGTCTGTAACCATTTTATTTTTCTCCATACACAGCAATTACGAAGGTTTATGCTTTAGTTACATGAAGGGGACAGTTAGACCTTATCAAACATAATGTCTGAACTTCATGATTTCACTACTACTACCAGCTGGAGGCATTTTTCCAACTCTCAATTAATATCTGCTCTTACAAATATGGGGTTTTAAGACAAAATTTGTAATTCACTTACATAGGTATACATCCACCGAAGGGATACAGCAAGTCTACAAACTTGCAATTCAACTTCAACATTTTACTTCAGGATCACCAGTTTCATTGAGGATGAGCTGGATCCATTTTTAGTGTGGACATTGGTTCAATTTATGGCTTCTACATTTTTACCAGTTGTTGGTTCATATGGAGGAGGAATCATAGGTCTGACTCTTCATGAGCACCAATCCCTAACATCAGATCCTTAGTACACTGGGACTCAGAATATTTCTGTCTATATTCAAGGTATTCAGTGCATAGTCATATTACCAGCAGTATCAGCAATTATTGTATACCTTCAGGTTCTGTGGGGTCTTAGTTAACCATAAGTCCTTGGCTCGCAAATGGTTGTTCATTTTACATCTTTTCCACCTGATCTGTAGGATTTCCATCTCCCAATGGTCATTGGGATTTAGAATTTAATTCTAAGGTTATCTGGGGGTAGTGAGAAAGTCAGACTAGTTTTTCAGAATCATTTTTCCTTTTAGTTATTATACCTAAGAAGACAGCAAATTGGCATCTAGTCATTGATTTTCCTTGTCTATATCAATTACTAGATTCACCAAAGCTCACAAGTTAATCATTCCTCAATCTATGCTGATTTTTTTTTACTTGAATTGTGATGTCCAACTTTGTTGTTGTTGGTTCTTGTATGCACTTTGTTTTAGCAGTGAAGTTTCACCACTATTAGCACACAGGCATAAGATACTAAAGTTCTGGGTTTTTCACTTTGGTTTTGCATAGGCTTAACAGGGGTTCTACTGTGTCATACCAATTTTCTTATTCCTTCATACTGTATAATACACCAATTCATGGATGAATGGTTACTGCTGGTAACATCTCATAAATTGTGAACCCTTTTACAGTGGGTCACAGATCAAATGCCATGTCATTGTATTTGTTGAACTAGCATTCAAAAATGTTGTTGAACTGTTTTATGAATTTATGTCAATGAGTTAGAAATCAAATTGTAAATTATAATTCAAACTTTAATGTTATATATGTTAATTTCGTAACGTAAAAGTGATTATTAAAAGAATGCACCTAAATATAGATGAGTCATGTGGTATGTTGAATGCAGCACTGTTTAAAATTAGATATTTGTGATGTCAAAATATTAAGTCTAATTTCTTAAACATTAGGAACCAAAATTACTAATACTATCAAGCTAGAATATAAAGTTAGAACCTCATATCTTTTTATTTTGCTGAGACATGGCTTAAGTTTCATGATAAACAATGTTGTGCTGATGAAGGTGTTGTGAAATTCTGGTAGCTACTGAAGTTTCACGAATTAGATGTAGCTTATTTTGGGAATTTTCTATTTCACTTGACTTGTTTTCTTGTACATTATGGAAGATGTTGTGGGTAGCTGTCATCAGAAATAAATAATATCTTTGTAATTTAATACTAATAAAGTTTTGATTTTGCATTTGAAGTGATTTAAAAAAAAAAAATTAAAGCCAGAGGAACGTACCTTGTGTCAGTCATACATGACTGCTTCAGTTTAAATTTAATTAGAGAATTGTGATTTTGATGGTTTATGTAGTGTAAGTGTTAGGTTTAGTTATTTTTAGAAGCAGTTGTTTATTGCATATTTGTTTATTTAACTATATAAGAATTATACATTGTGTATTTCATAGGCATGAATTGGTATTATATCAGGTCATCCCATAAGTAATATCCAGTTTTAGGTTCAGAAAAAGAGAAAAGATTTCAAATGATTTTAACATTATTTAATCAGTAATGCATGTTCCATTACACTATGTAACAAGATTTTTACTTTTTCTTGTTCCTGGGCAGAAAGTGTTATTTCTCAATTTTTTATGCCTGAAGTAAATGGAAAAGACCTATTTTTCATTTCAAATTTTGCTTTTGGGACCTGGGAGCATATAACAAAAACATGAAAGGAGACAATATTTGGTAGCTGATATGTGAAAGTGATTTACATTACAGTCTCAAATATCGAAAAACTACTTGCTTCTAAATATTTGTATGATTTAAGTATAAATACATGTAAATCTTGATTCATATGTTGTTTTATTCAGACCTGATATAAATGAAAATGTGCAAATTTACTCATTTTTATATAGAAAATAGGTTAATTTCGAAATTTTATTATTCAGGTTGCAAAAGCAAAGTTTGAAGGGAATAATAATGGTCATTTTTTGTACTTTTACAACACAAGCAATTAAGAAATAACACAAACTATCCAGGAACAAAATTTGTGTTACATAGTGTTATTATTAACTACTTCCTGCCAATGATTCACAAGCTTCTGAATGCCACTTCTATAAAATTCTTGGAGTTTGGAGGAAAAGAATGTAGAGGGGGTAGTTTGACATCTTTATGTGTTCCTAGCTCTTTTCCATCAAGGTAGTTCTGCAAACTTCAGAATAGGTGATAATCAGATGGGCCAAGGTCTGGAGAATAAGGAAGGTGTGGAAGTTTTTCCCAGTCTAGCTCTTCAGTCTTTGCAGATGTGATCCTTGCTGTATGGGGTCATACTTTATCCTGGTGTAACACAACACCTTTATGACTGGCTTATCACTTTAGCTGTAGTCACCTGATCTGAACTTCTAAAACTACCTTTGATATTTTCAAACACTATTTGTCAGATCATATACAGTCTATATAATTTTAAATAAGTTGATATTTTCAGGACTGGACCAACCAATATTTGTTTCTTCTAGTTTTGTAGGCCTCTTCATTATGTGGATCTTCCAGATTGTAATTTCAGTGTTGTTATTTGCTGCCTTTTGCTCCCCCAGTTTGAATATTGTTCTCTTTCCTTATTTTACTTATCTCTACAGACTTATTCCTACTCCATTTATTCTGATATATTTGTCACAGATATTTCATGTATGTTTTTTCCATTCCATTGTGTCCTCTGTTATCCAGAGGATAACTGTTTTCCAACTCTAAACTTTGGCAAATCATGCAGAACATTTTTCCTTCTTGCCAGTTGCATTTCACTCTGTTTCACAATTTTTTTTATGTTCTGATCTGGATAGAATACTATGTCCAGTATGTCCTTTTTGTTGTTCATTGCCCACACTGCCTCCTTGGTTCCTGTTTGCATCTTTTCATTCCCTAGCATCTTTCTACTTCTATTCCTCCCTGTCTTTGTGTTTCTGCATTCTGTTTCAGGTGTCAGTACATCAGATCAGGCTGTTTTGTTTTCTGGTGTCTGACATCCATCATCCATTAGAAGAAAGTTTTCAGTCAGGCATGTGAACAATACCTCATATATACTTCTACCACTATCGTCATTGGGGTACTACCTTCAGCTTGTCAACATCCTTCAGACTTTGGTTCAGCAGTAACTGGGTAAGTTATCTTTTTTATATATATTTTTCACTCCAGTAGCAAGATACTACTCAATACTACTATCTAGATATGCTTCATGTCTTTCAAGTATGCACTGTACAGCCAAGATGTATAACCACTGTTGCAATGGAGTGTTTGACAAGATCATTAGTAAATTTTCTTGTGATATATTTGCTTTGTAAACATGCCAGTTTGGGATTGTACTAACCCATGGAGATTTACATGAGTAAAGCAAAATGGAATAACTGGCGATATCTGCCATCTCTTCAGTTGAATAAATCAGGGGGTAGTCATTCTAAAATAGGGTTTTTTGTAATCACCCTTAGCACTATCTTTGGAGGCAGCATTTCTCCAGATTCTTCACAATACTTTGTCACTCCTTATTCTTCTAATGGAAAAAGGTGTTGAGACCTTCTCCAACCATGGGTTTGAGGTTCTTTTCTACTGGCTGTATTTGGTCTATTTTACCTAACCACTCTATAGTTTGGGGCATATCCATTTTAGCTTTCCCTATATATATATATATATATATATATATATATATATATAGACAGTTTTTGTAGTTTCTTTGTTTATGAAATTGAGATTCTGGTATACTATGTTCAAATTTCAACCCACTAAGTTTTCCTTCCCTCTTAAGTTGTGCTTCTTCCACTTTCTCTCAGTGTGTGTGCAACACCTCTTTCCACACTGGGTGCAAGAGTATACCTGGTTCAAAAATGTTGCAATCTCCCACATGTGTTCTTTTCCCAACAGGGATCACACTTCAAGAACAGAACAGAAACTGTGACAGGTATTCAGTTTAGAGGAGGGGCACTAGAAGCATCCTGTCCCAACTGCCTTATCCATCTGGCCATGTGGAGCTCGCATCAAGAGTGTTCTTCCTAACTTTTGAAGGATACTTATTTCTTTCCCTCACACTGGTCGCTTCTGCTATTCAATGTGAGATTGTAGTTATACATGTTAGTGCATATATTGAAAGTATATTTCTGATATGGACTTGCCTCCTTGCACACTTCCCACCCTATGTGGTGAGGGGACTTTCCAGGGAAGGTTTTGTTCTTTCAGTTTACCTCATCTTAGATCTAAACATCTACCCATGTATTTGCTGTTTGTGGTGACCTGTAAAGGGGAAGAGAGGATCCTAATGCATCACTTTGTCCTTGAATTCCTGTGGAGACATGGCAGCCTTGAGGTGGTCTTCCTAGGGTTGTCTGGCTGGTCCACTTGTGCTAGGGTCAACCAAGTACCAGTGTTAGATGTCCTCAACAGGTGTTGTGGACATTGTATCTGATGCTGATACATTGCTGCAGTGTCCTTGTTTGGCATTGTAGTGCATCCCCTCGTAGGACTCCTTGGTGGGTGAGGTCATTGTGTGCTGAAACATTCTTTTTTATTATGGATCCCCTAAATAAAAACTTTAAATAAAATAGTGAAAAAACAGTCCATGGGTAAACGACCACATCTTGATTCTGGATAGTAGTCTTCAACATTTGTAACACCTATATCTCATTTTCTTATATTACATTCTCTTTCAGAGAAACCTTTTAAGGCAACTGTCTCTTTTTTTTATTCAGAAGGGACTAGAGGGACTTGCTGGCTCTCCAAAATCAGTCAGACATATTGGTGGAAACATTCACATCTAAACACAGTGAACTCCTCTTGCATTCAAAGGCAATTGGAGATATACTCATTGAGGTTGTATCCCATGTTACTTTGAATTCATAATGAGGAGTTATTGTTGAGAGGGATTTGAAGAAAATCCCAAAGTTAGAGATTATCACTGGTTTCTCCAACCAAGGAGTTTCTGCATTGAGGCATATCTCCATTCACAGAGATGGAATTATGTTGCCAACCAATGTCCTCATTTTAATATTTACATCACTGCATCCACCTGTCACAAACAAGGTAGGTTATCTTTATTGCAAGGTACAGCTATACATTCCAGACCCTCACAGATGTTTCCAATGTCTGGGGTTTGGTCACTCGGAGACATCGTGTCATGGTTCCTTGGCATGTGCTCGATGTGGTGGCAAAGACCACAGTGTTTACGAGTCTGAAACAGACCCTCATTCAGTTAATTGCAATAGCTCTTACCCATCCTACTTTTGTTCTTGCCCTAAATGGTTGGAAGAAAAAGAGATACAGCATTTGAAAACAATTCAAAACATTACTTATCCTGAGACTTGAAAGTTGCTGTCCACCATTTCAAACTTGGATGTATGCTGCTCTACTCCATTCCACTACTACAGAGGGAGTGCATATAGATATACAGATTTCTCTGTGTCTCCAAAAGAATCATTCTCAAACCACATGAAAAGTCTCTCTGACCTCCATGATTAATAAACTTGATGAATCAACATCAACACCCATCTATGTCCCTAACATTCATTCCAGCCAACCCCAAGACCCACTTCCTTAGATTCTGGATATGGGCATTTCCTCAGATACTTCTCCCACCCCAAGATGCAAAACAATCATTCTTTCATGTCCTCAGTCACTGGAATGCTTTTCCAATAACGGAGACCTGTGTAATCGACCCAGGGCAGGATCCATGGAGGTCGAGAGACCTCCCTTGAATAAAGAAAAAAGACATTGTCAAAAACAGTAGGGCTCTACACCCAATTCTTCTACACATAAATAAAAATGGCCACTTTAATTCCATGGAACTGTCGAGGTTTACGTTTTAATCTGGGTGACATCAAAGCACTGATTGCTTCTTACCTTCCTTATGTCTTTCCTTACAGGAAACATTTCTGAAACTTGCTGATACAGTTATCTATTGACAGTTTTCTTTGTACAGAAATGACAGGTTGTGTGATGGTCGAGTACATGGAGGGATGGCACTGTTGGTTGATCAGCATGTGCCCGCCTTGTCTTTGCCACTTGACATACCCTTGGAAGCTGCAGCCATTTGTGTTTCCTTAGGTCATACCATCACTGTTTGTTCTCTCTCCCTGTCACCTGGGAGAGACATATGATCAATCAGACCTTGATGCTCTCATTGAACAGTTGCCATTTCCCTTTTTAATCCTGGGTCACTTTAACGGATGTCAACCCCTCTGGGGAAATGCTGATATTGATGGGAGGGGTCACTCCATAGAATGTATGCTCTCTGATCACAACCTTTCTCTTTTCAATACTGGTTCTTATACTTATTTTCATGCACCTAGTCTGCCCTTTACTACCATTGATCTCTCAATAGTTGGATCAAGCTAACTAGCCTTCTTTCACTGCTCTCACAAAACTTGATCCTGCCATCAGTAGACTACTGCATGGCAGTAGTGACTGACTGTATTATACAGGCAGCTGCTCAATGTATTTATAAAACCTTGGCAGGTTTTCCACGATAACCTCCTCTGTGGTGGAATTTTACCTCCCACATGGCACGGAAGGCTAAAAAACAGGTCTGGGATACTTTTTGTAGGTATCCCACATTCCCGAATCACATCGCCAGCCAGCAGGCCTGTGCACATGCTTGGCCAGTAACACGTAAAAGCCAGAAGGAATCTTGGATTAAGTTTACAACCAGCATCTCTTTTTTACCACCAGTTTCAAAGTCATATGGGACAAGATTGAAAGGTCAGTGGGCAGTACAATTCTGTTCCCCTCTCAATCTTGTTATCTGATGGCCAGGAAGTAGCTGATACCTAGAGCATTGCTGACACTCTAAGTGAAAGCTTTTGCCAGGTATCTAGCACTTCTGCTTCATCATCCACCTTCCTAGCCATCAAGACTAAGGCAGAGTGATCACTTCTTTACTTTTGAGCTGATTGTCTCTGTGACTATAATTGCCCATTTACACTTGTGGAACTCAAACTGGCCCTTCATTGGTCTGGCAGTACATTGGTTGGACCTGATTATGTACACTAGAAGATGCTGCTCTATCTACCTCTTGCTTCTATTGCTATTCTTCTAAATATTTTTAACTGGATCTGGCAGGAGAATGTTTCTCCTGATGCCAGGTGATTGTTCTACCTTTCTCTAAGACCAGGAAGGATCCCAAGATTCCTTCAAACTACCATCCAGTTGCTTTGACAAGTTGTCTCTGTAAGACCTTAGAGAGGATGGTTAATGGCTATCTGGTTTGGTTCCTCAAATCAAACAACCTCCTCTCACCCACCCAAAGTGGGTTTTTACAACAGAGCTCCACCATGGATCACCAGATTTGACTTGACACTTCAAACAGAGAAGCCTTTCTCAAATGACAATATCTAGTATCAATATTCTTTGGCCTTGAGAAGGCTTATGATACCATATAGAAGTATGGCATTTTGGAGACCTCCACTCATATTTGTTTTGTGGACACTTGCCAATTTTTATCAAATGGACTGGTGATTTCAAGCTTGTGTTGGTTTGACACTTTCCTGTTCTTTCCCACAAGAACTTGGAGTCCCCAGGGCTGCATCTTGAGTGTCACATTTTTCATTAAAAAACATTAATGCCATTACTGGACGACTCCCCACTACAGTTGCAAATGGACTCTATGTTGACGATTTCTAGATCTTATGTCAGTCATCGAATGTGAGGTATATTGAGCAGCAGCTGCAGACTGCCCTCAATTATTTACTGAAGTGGACCACAGCAAATGGCTTTAACTCATCTTTCTCTAAAACCATTTGTGTGCACTTTTGCTGCCAATGGGGTATTCACCCTGATCTTGAACTCCGTATTGGTGAAGTTGTGCTACCCTGTGGTCCCTGAGACAAAGTTGTTTGGGCTTATTTTCTATTGTAAGCTGACCTTTATTCCACACATCAAGCAGCTACAAGTCAAATGTACAAGAGCACTGAAATTCTCTCTGTTCACTCTTCCATCACTTGGGGAGCAGATCCATGTCCTATGCTAAAGATATATCGTACTCTTATTCGATCAAAACTAGACTATGGGGCACTGGTCTATGGCGCGCTGCCAGGACCTCAGCCTTGAAGATGCTGGACTCCCATTCATCATCATGAACTTCGGTTCTGCATTAGGGCTTTCTGTACTTTCCCAGTTCAGAGCTGGTACACAGCATATCTTGAATCTCCTCTACACCTTAGCCATTTGCAAGTGTCTTTAATGTATGCTTTGAAAGTTGATCCTTGCCACAGCATCCCACCCAGGGTGTTTTCCTTCCTCGATGGGCCATGCTTTTTCAGAACAGACAATCTGCCATTGTTCTTTGATTTATTCATATTCAGGTGCAGTTGGATGAATTGGGTCTGTCCTTGGATAACATTGATGTATCAACTAGTCAGGCTATCCCACCATGGCTTATTACAATCCCCAAATGTGACCTTTCTTTAAGTTATCTGAGAAAAGCAGATACTCCAGATTGGAAGTGCAGTCTTTTATTTGCTGAGCATCTTTTGAACCGTCTGTCCATTTCCATTTATAGGGATGGTTCGAAATCAGGTGACCCTGTGGTCTCTGCCATGGTTTGTTGTGATTCAGTAGTTGTGGACAGTTTGTGTTCATTGCTGAACTGTATGCCATTTCTCTTGCCCTGGATAACATAGAAGCTGAACAGTACTCAAATTGCACTATTTATACTGACTCACTTAGTTCTCTACTGGCCCTGGAATCGCTTCACATTTATTCTCACTCTGTTTGCACCAATATTCAAAACTATGCCATGTTGGTATTTGTGGGAACAAACTCGCTGAGACCACAGCTAAATCTGTCTGCTGTGGTGCTATCACTGCTGTGCCTGTTCCATACGTAGACTATGGTCCTGTATTCAAGTCTCAGCTTCATGCCAGTTGCCAGTCAGCTTGGAGTAAGGAATGTGAAAACAAGCTTTTTCAAATAAAACCCTCTATTGGACTTTGGCATCTTGCTTCCATAAGGATCAGAAAGAGGAAATTGTCCTAACTGAACACACATTGGTCAGTTTTTTAACTCAGTTTTCTTTTATCTGGGACTGATGCACCAGTGTGTTGTCTGTGTGCCACTTGGATCACAATCAGCCACATTTTACTGTCTTGCCATTATTAAAACTCTCAATGACGGTACTGGCACCATTTAAAATGTTTTGTATCGAGGTTTATCGATAACATCGGATAGTGTCATTGGCGATGGTGATACTGTCCACCTTACAAATATTTTTAGTTTTTTGAAGGCCATTAACCTTTATAGTGCTATTTAAATTTTGTAATTTATAAATTACTTTTTTTAATATGATTCATTTTTAAGAATTAAAGTACAACTAGTTCAACATGAAATTAGAAAATGGTCAAATATTTGGGAAGGAAAGATGGTATTGTACATTATGAGAAAGTAGAAAGTGAAGTATATTTTGAGGTGTTGCAACTAAAAACTGTAGTAGAGGAAATAAATATCTTTGTTTTTTAATTGTAAAATGTTAAATTTATTTATTCATCTGTGAGAAAACGTTTCTGACACAAGATGAATTCAGGGTAATTCTACTCTATTTTTACTTAAAACATGTATGACTCTACCAGATATTTACTTAAACTTCCAAAGAAAATTGATATTTTTTTTACTCCTGAAATCTGAACAGTTGTATTGTTATGGACAGAACAGTAGAAAGTGATTCAAATCTCATCAGCTTTTACAGAATTAAAAACATATTACAACTGCACTGTTTGTCTTAATCAGGAGTATAAAATGTATTATGGAACTTTTCATTATAATTTTGGTCTATTTTTAGAGCAGTCCATCCCCAGTTGGAGCCCTTAGATCTTGCTGATGAATACTGGTTGCTGCGTGATAGTATTGTGCAATGTGAACTTCTTCTACTGAGGGTGATGAAATTTCAGGTCTCTGTTGACCATCCACACAGAGTAAGATTTTTAACTTGAATTGTTAGTTTGTAATGTTTTAGTTCTGAAGACAATCCTTAGAAATTAGGTTAGATATATTAACACAGGGGTGTGCAACAGGCGGCCCGCGGGCCACAACCCGGCCCGCCAAGCCATTTAGTGTGGCCCTAGTTGTTGTAATCTAACCATGTGGCCTGATCTGTAATCCAACGCAAATGGAATATTTTTAAAAGCATCGATCCTACGGGATTCCCAGGCTTCGACTCGACAAACTTCTAAAATTATCTTTGCTAGAGAGGAGCAGGCCGAATTCGATTGGTCGGCCTCCTTAGGGCATGAATAGGTGACGTGCACTAGCACTATTGTCTACGACTCAACGTCATGTCCTGAACCTCGCCTTCGCCCGCTGGCGACAATTTTCCCTAACCTCTGCTGTCCGTCATTCATTATTGGTGAAAATTTTATTACCTTTTACAGTTACTGCAAGAGATTGAAGGTAAATTGATTATTATTTAGCATATTGTTGTGATTTTACTGAATTTATTAAAATTTTTGCTTTCAGATGCATCTGATTCTATGTACAGTGTGACCTCGTTATTCGCGGGGGTTACGTTCTTTACCCTCCCGCGAATAGCGAAAAACCGCGAATATTGGACGCAGTTTTAAAACGTATATGTATGCGATTATATACTATATGAAATGCTTCCCAAACACTAATGATACTTATACTCATTGATGCAGTAATAATGTAGCAATATTGCATACTGTTATGTATTTCACTAAATTGTACCGTGCGTTACCGGGCTGTGCTTTGCCGTTTGCGTTGTTGGGGAAGCTGAGGCAGTCAGCCAATAGCAGTCCAATCTTGTTTGGTGAAGACGACAATTGATAAAAACGGCTTGATTGAGTAAATACAACAGAAATCTCCTCGAAAAGCCCTTTCAGTCTCTGTGACCTACAAAAACGCAGTTCGCGCATAACCCGCGAATAGGCGAGGTCACACTGTATTTTGCTATTCTCAATTAATTTAAGTACCGGAAGGCTATGATCGGATGCCAATTTAGAAACATGTGTTTCTGTCCATAAGAGGTTCCATGTGTAAATAAATTCTATGTTTTTTTCTACTTTGCTATTTTCGTGAGAATAATTTTGTTTTGATTTCAGGGCTAGTAAAATGTCAGCAGTTAAGAAACGAAAAATTGATGATGAGGGAAGGTTATTCAACAGTGAATGGTGCACAAAATATCTTGTTGTCCCACATAATCAAGGTGCTGTCTGCCTCGTCTGTCAAACTACAATTGCAGTCATGAAAGAGTACAATATTAAGCGACATTACGCAACTAAGCACTCCTCCCAGTTTGATGAAATTGTTGGTCAGGCACGAAAGGACAAAATTGAACATTTAAAACATCCATTGAAAAGCAACAAGGTGTTTTACCACTTTCAAGAAAAACTCGAACTGGTGACAAACTGAGTTTTAAGCTTTGTGAATGTATGGCAGAAAAGGGAAAGCCTTTCAGTGATGGAGAATTTATTAAAAATTGTTTAACAATATTCACAGAATATGCATGTCCAGAGAAAAAATATTTGGTGGAGCAAACTAGCCTTTCCCGCTTTACTGTCTCACGCAGGACAAAAGATCTTTCAGAGGACATCAAAGAAACTTTGAAAGAGAGATTGAATTTGTGTGAAGCTAGTCTGGCTTTGGATGAAAGCACTGATATCAATGACACATCCCAACTTGTCATTTTCATCAGAGCTGTTACTGCAGGCTTTGATGTTTTCAAGAGTTTTTAGATATGGCAAGCCTTTCCTCCACAACCACAGGACAGGATATTTGTGAACAAGTGCTTAAGGTTGTAGAAAAGTTTGAACTGAATCCTTATAAATTATGTGGTGTTACAACAGATGGTGCTCCTTCCATGACAGGTAGGACAAATGGATTCACCAAGAAATTTCTAACTGCAATTGGAGCACAAGACGTAGTTGTAAGCCATTGCATTATTCACCAAGAGAGCTTGTGCACCAAAGTTCTGGATTTTGCAGAAGTCATGAAAAATGTCAGTCCAATGCGTAAATTATATTCGAACACGAGGATTAAATCATCGACAATTTAAAACTTTTTTAGATGAGCTGGACAGTGAGTATTCAGATGTTTTGTACTTCTCTGCTGTGCGTTGGCTTAGTAGAGCTGCTACTTTGAAGAGATTCTGGAATCTGCGAGAGGAGATTAAGTTCTTCATGGAGAGCAAACGTCAGAATGTGGACTTCTTGAGCAATGAGAACTGGCTGAATGACTTAGCATTCCTCACAGACATTACACAGCATCTGTCTGATTTAAACTTAAAGCTACAAGGGAAAAGTCAACTTGTGAATAAGTTGTTTGAGCATATTTGTGCTTTTGAGAAGAAATTGGAACTTTTCCAGGTTCAGTTGAGAAAAGCCATATTGACCCATTTTACATGTCTTGCAACCAGGAAACTGGAATTTCCTAATCTGGATTGCACCAAATATGGAACCAGTGTACAAAAGCTGCGTGATGAGTTTGCAAACAGATTTCCAGATTTCAGACAAACTGAAATTAGATTGAAATTGTTCGCTCAACCTTTTGATTTGGCAGTGGAAGACAGTCCTGATGATTGCCAAATGGAACTCATTGAACTGCAGGCTGACATGGACACTAAAAGGAAATTCTCTGAAAACAGTTTGCTAGACTTTACAAACTCTGTGTACGTGAAAAGTTTCCCAATTTGTCCGTCATGCACAAAGAATTGCCTCCCTTTTGGTAGCACCTACTGCTGTGAGCAATTTTTCTCCAAAATGAAGCTCATCAAAACCAAATGTAGAAGTCAGCTGACTGATGAACATTTGACCAGTCAGTTAAGAGTGGCAACCACTTCTGTCAAAGCTGATATTGACAAGCTCTGCAAGGACTCTAAATTTCAAGTGTCGCACTAAAATGATCACTCATGCAAAAATATAAAATATTATTGCTTGCATTTTGAGAATTTTTTTTAATTTATTGTGCATGTACACGAATAAGCTTGTTTTTTAAGTGGCCCCGATTGATTGATGAAGTTGGTTATATGGCCCACCGACGAAAAATGTTGCACACCCCTGTATTAACACAATGCCACAGGGGTAGGTAATTTCAGTTATACAACTTGACCAAATTTTATTGTTTTCTATTTTGTGTAAATGTGGCAACTGATATAAATTAAAAGAAAAATGTTTAATATTACAATTTCTCATGTGGGGATTGCCAAGTGTAAAACCTATTTGGTGTAAAAATAATATGGTACTTTCTTAATATAATATTTTCATTCATTTTGTTAAGTGATCATTTTTAAATGTTCATGTAGGGACGTATTATGAGAGGCATGTTATAACACTTGATGATATGAGAATTTGAAGTAATTGGTTCATTTTTTAAACACCTTGTTATTCTTTTTGTAAATTTATGTTAATTTGTAATTGCTCTTTTCTGTTATAGAAAACCCTTTAAAAACTATTTTATTATAGTTTTTATCCCTTTTTGATGTGTCAGCTGATGTTAATTATTTGGTCACAGTAGTATAGATTGCATCTCTATAGTATACTAGGATGTCATGTTTCACATTCAAAGTTGCTTATGTGGTTCTTTACATGAATAGTTTTTCCATTTTTGATTATATAGAATAGCAATTAATGGTCAAAGATCATTTGCTCTTTGTGATGTAATACAGTTAACCTGAATGGAAGCAAATCCTTGTTTGTCACTTCAGTAAGACTGAATTCAGTGCAGTCAGTTGTGTATAAGGTTTTGGGATTTTGGATTCAAGATAAAATATCACCTAAATCTAATGTTTAATTAATAATTGTTGAACCAAACCTGTTTTGAACCAGAAAGGTGTTATTTTGTTTAACTATGGGGTAAGAAACTAATATTCTTACTGGTGTATTGATTGTAGTTTTACATGGACAGTTTTATTTGCATTACGTGTTATCGTTAGTATTCAAAGGCTTTTTTGTTCTTGTTAACTATCCAATTCTTTTGAATGAATTAATGAAAGGTATTTACGTAGCTTTATAACTAGTAAATAATTTAAAATCATATAACAGATGAGTCCCAGAATTGTACAGCCGTCCTAAAGATCGTAAGTTATTTTACCTCTGAGACCAATAAAATATGCTTCCAGATCTCCAACAGAAAGTATATTGTGGATTTTAGATAACTTTCACCCATTACTGGACCTAGTCCTTGGTCATATTGACAACACACATTTTCTTGAATATTACTTCTGTGTAATATTATATTCTGCTTATGATGGATGTTGTTCAATAATATCCTAGTTTCCCAACTGAAGAAGGGGTAGATGGTGTTATAACTGCAATAAGGGAAATATAGAATCATAGAAACAAAGAAATTAGATTTAAGTTCAAGTTGCTTGGATGATTCCATATATAAGTGATAATATCACCATAAAACTGAAGAGAATAATTAGATGACTTGCTTATTAAAATAGTACAAAACCCAGACATTAAATCATTAATATGAAAATACAAAACCCAGACATTAAATCATTAATAAGAAGTTCAACATACAAGACAGAAACACAATGTATGAAAAATAACTGTAAAGCTACTAAATATGGACTACATGGTCAATGTCACAGTAAGAATGTTGTGAATAAAGTAATTTGTGACACATGCTGTAGTATTATATAAAAGAAACTTCATTTATTTAACTTTGGCCATGACCTCATTAACCATAATAGCAGCTGCAAATCCTAAAAAAGTGCCGACAGTATTCACTAGATTACTTGAAACTTGATTCATACCTTCACTTATAAATGAAACGAAACAAAGCCTATGTACCTCCTATGCAAATAGGTTTTTGGTAATGATGCTATGATTTTATGTTTGCTGATAAAAATTATAAAGATCTTGATTTTTTTAGAATGTTGAAAGAAAAATATAAAAATTGACAAACTATAATGTCATTTATGAAAGCACCTGCTCAGGTTGATTAATGAAAGAGAGTTAAGGGCATTATATAATATTTCTTTCAATATTGCAAAGAAAGGAAAACCGTATACTATTGCAGAGGAGATCATAATACCATCAGTTAAAGAAGTGCTTGAAATTGTTGTGAAAAATACTCTGGTCCTGTTTTAAAATGCTTGCCTTTAAGCACAAATACAGTTCAAAGACATGTTGATGAGATAACTGAAGATGTGGAAAAAACTTTGGCATCTGAGTTTATGCATTGTAAGTTTTACATCCATCTTGATGAATCAACGTTTGGAAGTTCAAACATTGTCATGGCTTTTGTGAGTTATTTTAGTAAAATTCCAAAACAAATTATTGACAAGTTTTTGTTCTCAAGGTATCTTAAAGGTGTTACAAAAGGGGTGATGATTTTTCAGTGTTTGGAGGAATATTTAAACAACAATATTCCACTCAGCAATATAATTGTGGTTGTCTTCAATGGTTGGCTGTTACAGAGGATTTGCTGCCTTTCTTAAGGAAAAGGTTCTTGATGTGTGTACTAAATGTGTGGCTGTCAAGAGGTGTTTGCTTGCAAAGGCTTGTCAAGCTGTATGATTCAACTGTGGAGTTTCTTATAGATGTGGATTCCTTTCTATGTGATGAGTTGAAAAAGAATAAGAATCATCTTTTCTATTTAGCAGATCTATATTCAAAATTTAATGATTTACAGACCTGTCTGCAAGGTAAAGATGTAACAATTATTCAAACCTGAACAATCCTCTTAGGCATCCAAGCCAAAATAGGCCTTTTTAAATCTTCATTGCTACGAAGAGATTTTCAGTACTTTTCAAACTTACGGCAACTGGAAGATGAAGACCGAATTATTTCTGATGATGACTTGGATATATACATAAAACACCTTGAAAAACTGAGTGAAGATTTTAAAGTGCACTTTGAGGACTTTGAGAAAATGCAGGTACCTGACTGGATTGTTACGTCATTTGATTCGGAAATAGAAAAGGTAATTATTAAATGTAATTAACAAGATGAACTTTTCATGGATCTCGTAGCTAAATCACTGTTCAAAAGTATGGCCCTCAGCAACTTTTAGAGTAATATAAATATTGTCAACAAGTATCCAAAACTTCTTGCAGCACTGAACCCTTTTTTTACTTGCATTCCCAAATACCTATATGGTTGAAGCTGATTTTAGCCATGTAAATTTAGTCCTAACAAAGCAGAGGAAGAAACTGAACAAAGAACAGTGTGGTGAGTTAAGACTAAAACTTGCCAATTTACAACCAAATATTAGTGCTCTTCTCAAAGATCATCAACCACATTTCTCCCATTAAAGATGTCGGACAATCAATAAAAAGGTAAAGTTGGTTTGTCATAATACATTATTATTTATATGTTTTTATTAAGTTATTCTTCCTTTAACTATAACTTAGATTTTTATCACTTAAAAGAATGGAGGGGTTGATAAAAGGTCAAGGATTCCATGAAGGAGTTGACAGTCAAAAATGTTTGGGGACCTCTGGTATAGACCAAAAAATGAAAGTGTTAATTCTCATCAGAAAAAGAAACTTAAAAGGACAACTATAAAGCTTGGCCTTTGGTGTAGAGATGATAATGATATTCTTAAGATTATATTGTTTTAAACTTTGAAATTTACAATCCCATAAGGCATTATGTTTGCATTTATATAATAAAGAAAATAATACTTACAGATACCACTGTGAAGAGATATTTTATATACATAATATCTTATTCTGAATCCATTAATTTTAATAGTTTACCTGTTGGTTTACACATGTTATTTACTTGTGTATTATTGGTTTGATTTATTTCAATATGATCTGCACTTTCTAAAACACATTGATGTTTGCATTACTTATAGCAGTCTTGCAGTTTAGATTAAACTGGACTAGTGAACTGATAGGAAATTGATAGCTCCTGACAAAGCTGTAATACTGTGCTAATAAAGTTTAATGTAAAATAGTCATAAAATTAGTATCCTAAAGTCAACTTAAGGAAATGTATAATGGTGAAAGCTGATATTCTATTCAAACAGGAAGATTTTATTCTCCATGTGAACTAAAGATGGCATAGTCTGCTGTGTGATCACTGGATCAAGTGATATGTCCACATCCATTCTGGTCATGTTTGGTTCCATTTTTCAAGTTCAGCAACAAGTTCTACATCGTTATTTTATTTTGTTTTTTGTAATACTTGTATACTGTATTAATAACTGGTTTTAAATATTCTTTGTTTTTATTTTCAACAGACTGCTGTCCACACTTTAATTTTAAGGCCATTAGTGTATACTGAGTAACCATACCTGTTTCGAAGAACAGTCATAATTAGGTATAATTTTCAGCAATTACAGTTGATCCAATTGCATTCTATTCAACAGCATGATTATACTGAAGATGGTTTTTTTCTTCTATGATGTATTGCTATAATAAGCCAAGTAAAATCTGACCTGGACTCTGTAGACAAAGCATGTTTTTCTTTTTAAATTAATCTTGCTTACATTAAAATACTTCCAATATTTTCTTTTTGGAGGCATGTTGACTGCATAGTTTAAGTAAAAGAAGCTGAATTTTACAGCTGCATCTCCTTTTCTTGAAACAGAAACTTTGGGGAAATACTTACTTTCTTACTAAATTTTAAGAGAATGAAATCCACAGTTACTTTTTAATAAGAATGTAAGAAATATCTTCCTAGAAGTACTGACAACAGTATTTTTTCAGTTTTCCTGTTTTGAAAAGTTTTAAAACCAGTGCCCTAAAGAAAGGATCAGAGCACAGTGGTGTGATTTTAAAATAGCCACTTTTTCTCTCAGCATTGCTAATTGTGCAAATTCCAAGTTTCTAGCACAACTTGAACAATTCTATCCATTATTAACCTTAAACAGCATCAGTTGATAATGGCCTCCATTTAAGGGTTGAAAGGAGAAAAATAAACATCCTATTACTTAATTTAAGCCCATGTTTCACCATTTTTTATTAATGAATTTCAAAATCTGTACAAGTTTTATAAAACTGAAAAAAAACATTTAATATTAAACTACATTTTTCAGTTAGTTTGTCATTTAGAGATGTATGAAGGAAAAAGATTGCATTGGAACACAAAATAATTACAAATGGCTCTTAATATGTTTACATCTGTTTTATCACATGTTAGCTTTTCTCTGATCCCGCAAAATCCCTTTATGTCATCTGTAATTAGTTCACAATCCTCTTTTATAAACAAACAAATCTCGGCTTTGAGAAATACAAAGCAAAATACAAGATAATCAAAACATACAGTTTAATGAAAACATAAAATAAAATGGGTTTTTAATAAATCTTTTGTCACTAATATTTTCAATGTTTCCAGGATGTCTGAAACACCCGTTGGTATGGGGGGGCTTCCTAGCGAAGGTTCTGTCTTTTCAGTTTGTCCTCTGGGATCTGAATAATCACCCATGTTTGTTGCAGATGGTAACCCATTAAGGGGAGGAAAGGATCTTGGGGATTGAAAGGATGTACAACCCCAACACACCACTTTGACCTTGAATTACTACTTTTGGGCTAAGGTCAACTAAGTACCACTGTTAAGCATTCTTCGTGGGTGCTGTGGACATTGTGCCTGATGCTGACATTTGATTATAGTGCTCATAAAACCCTTGCATTGCTGCAGTGTCCTTGTTTGGCATTTTAGTATGTCCCCTCATATGTCTGTGGTGGGTGGGGTCAGTGGGCACTGAATCTTTCTTCTTTCTTTATGGATATTCCAAATAAAATAATAAAAAAAAAAAAACAGATCCTTGGTAAATGGCTTTGGATAGCAGGCTCCACCTCCTCCTACATCTATAACCTCATTTTCTCTTACACCATTCTTTGTTAAGCAAACCATTAAAGCAAATGTTGACCTTTTTATTCAGAAGGGATTAGAGGGGCTTGCTGGCTCTCAAGTCAGTCAAAAGGCATTGTTCTGAACTCATCTTGCATTCAAAAGCCATTGTGGATATACCCATGCTACTTTGAATTTCTCAGGAGGAGTTATTGTTGAGAGGGATTTGAAGAACATTCCCAAGTCAGATATCCTTGCTGGTTTCTCCACCTAAGGAGTTTCTGTAGTGAGGTCTATCTTCACTCATAAGGTTGGAATTATGCTACCTACTAATGTTCTAATTTTGATGTTCACATCACCAAGTCCAATTGCACATGTCACGGTAGGTTATCTGAACTTTAAGGTAGAGCCATGTATTCCCAACCCCCTTGGATGTTTCCAGTGACAGTGGTTTGGTCACTCGAAGGTATCATGTCATGATTCTTTTGATGTGTGTTTATTGTGGAAGCAAAGACAATGACACCTTCATGTGTGAACTGGACTCTCATTATGTTAATTACAGTGGATCTCACCCTTCTTATTTTTGTACTTGCTCTAAGTGGGTGGAGGATAAAGGTATATGGCATTTGACAATGATTAATAACATTTCTAACCCT
Organism: Tachypleus tridentatus; assembly: GCF_004210375.1. NCBI lineage: Eukaryota > Metazoa > Arthropoda > Merostomata > Xiphosura > Limulidae > Tachypleus > Tachypleus tridentatus. The sequence goes on along the minus strand of NC_134834.1, from coordinate 129,132,396 downwards.
GATATTCAGCAGTTATTGTTTCCAACTCTATCTTGGATATATGCTGCTGCACTATGTTTCACTGCTACAGTGGGAGTGTAGACATATCCTTCTGTGCCTCCAATAGTGTCATGCTCAAACCACATGAAGTCTTTTTCTCTCTGTGGATAAGCAAGTTGACAAGTCAGTGTCTACTTCTGTCTCTGTCCCCACCATTCCATCTGGTGATGCTTGGGTCCACTTTCAGCCCTAAGATGTAGAACAATAATTCATTCTTACCCCTAGTCACTGGAATTGTCACTACTGACAGAGACATGCATACTCAATCAAGGGCAGACTCCATGGAGGTCAACAGATCTTTTAATAACAACAAATGAAGTGATCATAAACCAAAGGGTTCCCCTTTACTTTTACCTAAATAAAAATGAACGCTTTGATACAGTGAAACTGTCGAGGTTTCCATTCTAATCTGGATGACATTAAGGCCTTGATGGAATCTTATAAAATATTAAAAAAAAATTGTTAATAATATGAATAAAGTTGAAACTAACTGAATATATAAAATAAAATTTTCTTATCAACAATAAAAAACAAACAAAAAGAAACACTTGTTGTTTTTTTCTTTTTGTTTAAACAGTGTCTCACAAAAAACATTTTGGAAATTGCCCAACCTAAAAAGTGATATCTATACTAATACAAATTGTATAAACTTTTTCCAAGCTGAAACTTGATACCATTACATAAGTCTGCACATAAAGGTGTCGTGTGATATGGTTAAGTGTTTCCACTCTGAGGAGGAAACAAGAGAAATCTGTAACATTTCTGATCCAAAAAGTGTTAAAGATGTAAATAAAGTATAATGTTGTACACACTGTTCCAGGAAGTCTATGAATAACTTCTCTCTTTGCCATTTTTAGTGACTTTCTATTATCAACAATTTTGGATAGACTAGGCCAATGTTCAGTCATCTCAGTGGGTGGAAAGACTATGAAGATGTGAAATGTCTGCCAAACTGTTAAAGATCAGTATTCAATAAAGGGCATTCTTAGGCAATCAAAGATCATTTGATTTCATTTCAAATCAAATTGATCCTTGTTTCTCCTCCTTTAATTCTTTTCACAGTTCAGAGGTATTTCAAGGATAGTCCTTCACAAGCAACAGGAGAGGGAAATAACATGAGGAAATTTAAAACACAGACTGACTACCTTTTCAACAAGACATCAGTCTGGTCAACAGCTCCAGGTTTTTCTCTTGACTGAGAAAGGATATGGTAATCCAAGAATAAATGTAGCATATAATTATTTGATCTTCAAAATAATTGGGTATTCAATTATAATGTGAAAGAACAGGTGGTATGATTTGTTTTAAGCAAAATAAAAGAAGCAAGAAACACTGAAGCTTAGACAAAATAAACACTATATGGTGGAGGAAAAGAAACTGACATATTGTGTGACTTTATAAGTGGTCTTACTAATTTTTCCCCTCGGTGTGGATTCCTGTACGTGGTGAGCGGACCTCCCAGGGAAGGTTCTGTTCTGTCTGGTTACCTTCTCTGGGATCTAAACATCCACCCACGTGTTTGCGGTGCATGGCGACCTGTGAAGGGGAGGAGAGGATCCTGGTGGTTGAGGGGTCCAACCCTAACACACCACTTTGGCCTCGAATTCCTGTAGACGGGCTGCCTTTGGGTGGCCCCCCTTGGGTCAATCGGCTGGTCCACTTGGGCTAGAGTCAACCAAGTACCAGTGTTGGAAGTTCTCAACGGTTATTGTGGACATTGTGCCTGATGCTGGTGTTTGGGTATAGTGCTCACGAAACCCTGGCGTTGCTGCATTGTCCTTGCATGACTTTGTAGTGCGTCCCCTTGTAGGGCTCCATGGTGGGTGGGGTCAATGGGTACCGAAATTAATCCTTTTTCCTATGGATCCTCCAAAAAATTTAAATAAAATTGTGAAAAAACAGTCAATGGGTAAGCGACCATGTCTTGAAGACTCTGAACAGCAATCTTCAACATCAGTAGCACACGTACCTCATTTTCTTATATTACATTCTCTTTCGGAAAAACCTTTAGGGCAAATGTCCCCTTTTTTATTCAGAAGGGACTTGCTGGCTCTCCAAAGTCAGTAAAGAAGCTTTGATCTGGTGACATATTGGTTGAAACATCCACATCCCAACACAGTGAACTCCTCTTGAATTCAAAGGCAATTGGGGATATACCTATTGAGGTTACACCTCATGCTACTTTGAATTCTTCAGGAGGAGTTATTGTTGAAAGGGATTTGAAGAACGTTCCCGAGTCAGAGATTCTCACTGGTCTCTCCAATCAAGGAGTTTCTGCAGTGAGGCGCATCTCCACTTGCAAAGATGGAGTTATACTGCCAACAAATACCCTTGTTTTAACATTTACTGCACCACGTGCACCTGCCACCATCAAGGCAGTTTATCTCATTTGCAGGGTTCGACCATACATTCCAAACCCTCTTCGATGTTTCCAATGTCAGAGATTCGGCCACTCAAAGACATCTTGTCGTGGTTCCCTGACATGTGCTCGTTGTGGAGGCAAGGACCACGATGCCTATGACTGTGACATGAACCCACTTTGCATCAACTGCAATGGTTCTCACCCCTCTTACTTTCATTCTTGCCCAAAATGGTTGGAGGAAAAAGAGGTGCAGCGTTTGAAAACGATATATAACATTAATTATCCTGAGGCTCGGAAATTGCTGTCCACCACTCCATCTCGGACATATGCTGCTGCACTTCATTCCACAACTACAGTGGGAGTGCAGACAGATTTCTCTCTGCCTCCAAGAGAATCGTTTTCAAAACAAATGAAAAGCCTTTTGACCTCTGTGGTTAAAAAGGTTGATGAATTGACTTCCACACCCATCTCTGTTCCTCCCATACCTTCCAACAAACCTCAAGATCCACGTCCTTCAGTTTCAAATACAGGCATTTCTTCTGATACATCTTTTTCTCCCACCACAAGAGACAAAACAATTATTCGTTCGTGTCCTCAGTCACTGGATTCCCCTTCCAATAACAAAAACCTGCCCACTCGACCCAGGACAGGATCCATGGAGGTTGCTAGACCTCCTCCGACTAAAGACAGTAAAGAAAAAATACGTGGTCGTAAACCGAAGGGTTCTCCAGCCACTTCACCTACCCGTTCTTAAAAATGGCCACCTTGATACAATGGAACTGTCGAGGTTTACGTTCTAATCTGGATGATATCAAAACGCTGATTGCTTCCTACCATCCTGTTTGTCTTTCTTTACAAGAAACATTTCTCAAATCTGCTGATACAGTCTCCATTCGGCAGTTTTCTCTGTACAGAAATGACAGGTTGTGTGATGGTTGAGTACATGGTGGCACTGTTGGTTGATCAGCATGTGCCCACCCTGTCTCTGTCACTCAACACACCCTTGGAGGCCGAAGCCATCCGTGTTTCCTTGGGTCATACCATCACTGTTTGTTCTCTGTACCTGTTCCCTGGAGAGACATATGATCAATCAGACCTTGATGCTCTCGTTGAACAGTTGCCGTCTCCATTTCTAATCCTGGGGGATTTTAATGGACATCATCCCCTCTGGGGAAGTGCTGTTATTGATGGGAGGGGTCGATCTGTAGAGCGGATGCTCTCTGATCACAATCTTTCTCTTTTCAATACTGGTTCTTCCACTTACTTTCATGCACCTAGTCAGTCCTTTACCACTATTGATCTCTCGGTTTGCTCCCCTTCATCATTCTCCCATTTTTCATGGAGGGTTGACAGTAATCCACTAGGCAATGATCATTTTCTGATCCTTTTGAGAGAGACTGGCCGTGATCGATGCCACCCTACCTGCGTGCCCCGGTGGAAGCTAAATCAGGCAGACTGGTCCACTTTCACTGCTCTTGCAGAACTTGGTCCTGCCATCGTAAATCAGCCATCAATAGATGACTGTGTAGCAGCGATAACTGACTGTATTACACATGCAGCTGCTCAATGTATTCCTGAAACCTCGACACGTTTTCCACGATATCCTCGTCCGTGGTGGAATCCTGCTTCCCACTTAGCACGGAAGGCTCAAAAGCGGGCCTGGGATACTTTTCGTAGATATCCCACACTTTCAAACCGGGGTTGCTTTCCAACAGGCCCGTGCACATGCTAGGTGGGTAAGACATCAAAGCCAGAAGGAATCTTGGATTAAGTTCACAACCAGCATATCTTCTATCACCAGTTCCAAGATCATATGGGACAGGATTCGAAAGGTTAATGGGCAGTACAATTCTGTCCCCCTCTCGATCTTACTCTCTGATGGTCAGGAGGTGACTGATGTTCGGAACATCGCTAACACTCTAGGTGAAAGCTTTTGCTGGGTATCTAGCACTTCTGCTTGTTCCTCCACCTTCCTGGCCATCAAGACTCGGGCAGAACGATCACCTCTTTCCTTTCGAACTGACTGTTTCTTTGACTATAATTGTCCCTTTACCCTGGTGGAACTGAAAATGGCCCTTCATCAGTCTGCCAGTACGTCTGTTGGACCTGATGATATTCATTATGACATGCTGCACCATCTATCTCCTGCTTCTCTTGATGTCCTTCTGATTGTCTTCAACCGGATCTGGCAGGAGAATGTTTTTCCTGATGCCTGGTGCCAGGCTATTATTTTATCCTTCTCTAAGCCAGGGAAAGATCCCAAGATTCCTTCAAACTACCGTCCAATTGCTTTGACGAGCTGTCTCTGTAAGACCTTAGAAAGGATGGTTAATGCTCGTCTTGTTTGGTTCCTTGAATCAAACAACCTCCTCTCGACCCACCCAGTGTGGGTTCCGTAAGACAGCACTCCACCACAGACCACCTAATTCGTGTTGAAACATCTATCAGAGAAGCCTTTCTCAACTGCCAACATCTTGTATCAAAATTCTTTGACATAGAGAAGGCTTATGACACAACATGGAGGTATGGTGTTTTGCGAGACCTCCATACATATGGGTTACGTGGCCATCTACCCATGTTTATTAAAAATTTTTTAATGGACAGGAGATTCCAAGTTCATGTGGGTTCGACACTTTCCCGTACTTTTGTACAGGAACTTGGAGTCCCTCAAGGCTGTGTTTTGAGTGTCACACTTTTCAGTATAAAGATAAATGCCATCACTGAACAACTCCCTCTCACTGTTGCGAATGGGCTGTATGTCAACGACTTTCACATCTCATGTCAGTCGTCAAACATGAGATATATTGAGCGGCAACTACAAACTGCCCTCAATCTTGTACGGAAGTGGACTCTGGCGAACGGCTTTAATTTCTCTCTCTCTCTAAAACCGTATGCATGCACTTTTGCCGTCGACGGGGTATTCACCCTGATCCTAAACTTCATATCGATGAAGTTTTGCTGCCAGTGGTCTCGGAAACGAAGTTCTTGGGACTTATCTTTGATCGTAAACTGACCTTTATACCACACTTAAAGCAGCTTTGGGTCAAATGCACAAGAGCACTGAACATCCTCCGTGTCCTCTCTTCTTCCAGTTGGGGGGCAGATCGTTGTTCATTGTTAAAGGAATATCGTGCTCTTATTCGATCGAAACTCGACTATGGATCAATGGTCTATGGCTCTGCCAGACCCTCGGCCTTAAAGATGCTGGACCCCATTCATCACGAAGGACTTAGACTCTGCACTGGGGCTTTCCGTACCTCTCCAGTTCAAAGCATATACATTAAATCTCATGAACCTTCTCTACACCTTCGCCGTTTGCAACTATCTTTACAATATACTTCGAAACTTCGTTCGTTACCAAAACATCCCACCTGGGAATGTGTTTTCCTTCCTCGGTGGGCAGTACTTTTTCAGAACAGACAATCTGTCATTGCTCTGTTTGGCCTTCGCATCCAGGTGCAATTGGGTGAATTGGGTCTGTCCTTGGATAACATTGCAGATTCCACAGGTCAGCCCATCCCACCATGGCTTATTACAGCCCCCAAATGTGACTTTTCTTTCAGTCACCTAAAAAAGGCAGATACTCCAGATTGGAAGTACCGTCTTTTATTCAATGAGTATCTTTCAAACACTCATTCAGTTCCCATTTATACAGATGGTTCCAAATCAGGTAATTCAGTGGGCTCTGCTGTGGTTTGCTGTGGTTCAGTAGTTGCGTGCAGAATCACCTCTACAGCTTCTGTATCCACTGCTGAACTGTATGCCATATATCTTGCCCAGAATCTTATTGCAGCTGAGCAGTACTCCAACTGCACTATTTATACTGATTCACTTAGTTCTATACTTGCCTTGGAATTGCTACATGTTGGCTCACATCCTATTCTCACTGATATTCAAAACCGACTGGCCCATTTCTCATTAACAGCTACTTCAATCTAGTTTTTCTGGATACCAGGCCATGTTGGTATTCGCGGGAACGAGCTTGCAGACATGGCAGCTAAATCTGTCTGCTGTAGCACCATCACCCCTGTGCCTATTCCGTACATGGACTATGGTCTTGTCTTCAAGGCTCGGCTCCGTGCCAGCTGGCAGTCCACTTGGAGTGAGCAACGTGACAACAAACCTTTTCAAATCAAACCCTATATTGGACTTTGGCCATCTAGCTTCCATAAAGTTCGGAAGGAGGAAGTTATTCTCACTAGGCTACGCATTGGTCACAGTTTTTTAACTCATCATTTTGTTTTATCTGGAACTGATGCACCAATGTGTAGTTTGTGTAACACTCAAATCACTATCAGCCACGTTTTACTTTCTTGCCATCGTTACAATTCTCAACAACGGCAATATTTTAAACATATTTTTTCCCAGGGTCAATCTGTAACATTGGACAGTGTTATTGGTGATGGTGTCTCTGTCCACCTTGATAACGTTTTTAATTTTTTAATGGCCATTAATCTTTTTAATCTCATTTAAGTGTTGCATATTTATTCATTACACCTTTTTAATTGTGGTTCCTTTTTTACAGTTTTAATCTCTCTCATTCAATTTGGCATTGGACAATGGCCCAAACATTAAATAACTCGACACCAGGAAAGGCCAACTTCAGGTGACTAACGCTACTGTTTGAACTACTCGTTAGTCGTCCTGGTGAGTTGTTATTGTACTTTTGCTGCATATCATTTCACACTTTTACTACTTTACCTTTTAGTACTGGCCATATTGACTCATAACCCGGAACCAGGACTGGAAAGACCAACTTCAGGTGGTTGACGGTGGTTTTTATACTTACCTGTTAGTCTTCCTGGTGGGTTATGATCATTACCATTTTGCTAGAGTAAATACTTTACAACTTTGTAGACTGGATGTCACCATTGGTTTTTACGCCATTTTCTGTTTTAATTGCTGTTTTGTTTTTACCTTTGTTTACTTTTACAAATTTTACTCCATTTACTTGACTTTTATCTTTTTTCTGGACATTTGGCAACTCATTATTACGATTTTGCTCTGTGTCTTTTAAAACTTCTATTATTTTACATTTTGATAATGGCTGCTGTGACACATAACCCGAAACCAGGACTGGAAAGGCCAACTTCAGGTGACTGACGGTGGTTTTTGAACTTACCTGTTAGTCTTCCTGGTGGGTTATGATCATTACCATTTTGCTGGAGTAAATACCTGACAACTTCTTATACTCTGCTTTCTCTCTTAACATTGTAGACTAGGTGTCAACATTGGTTTTATACTTTTTCGTTTCACCTTCATTTCCTTTTATGTCTTTTACTACTTTACTTTATTTTTACATTTTTACCGGATGTTTGGCGCAGATAGCCTCGCTGCTTTGTGCCATAAAACACTAAATCAATCAATCAAAACTTACTAATTTTATTGTGATTGAATTAGAATTAAAATGATAAACTGTATTTAAATGAAAGAATAATTAAAAGAAAACTTTATTTCAAGAGACAGGAATTAAAATAAGCTGTATTTGTAATTGAACTTTACAGTTCATACTCAATTACTTGAAGAAAGATGAATTCGTGATCAGTAGAAGCAATTGCTTGGAAGGGCTAAAAACATTTATTTCACCTGATTCAATAACAGGAATAAATCTGTTAAAAAAACATTATTTCCACAACTCAATTTGTCCATAATTACCATAAAACAAGGTGATTAGTGACACTTGATGACTCAATTCTCAAACTTTTTGGCTTGAAAACAAATAAAATTGGTGAATAGGTAGCTTGATTGTAGATGAATATTATAATTAAACTGGATCTTGTGGCTAGACCATTGTACTTAGGAATTTTTTAAAATTTATAATATTTTGGTCTATAATCACCCCATTACAGTGGATATGAATGAACAATAAGAATTAACTACAGTCCTTTGTTTTTCTAACACTGGGAATCAAAGGATATTTAAAATCTGCAAAATTTATAAAGAGAGTATACTTTATGTAATGGATTCACTAATGTTTATTTATTTTAATACTGCTGTATCTTTTGGCAATACATATTTAGAAATCTGTGTATCTTGCACTGTTAAATGGCTTCTGTGAAATTCCCACCTATTCCCTAAATCTGTAGAAGAGTCTCGAGTAGTAGGGATCAACAATGTACTATGTCTGTATGTAAAATGCCACTTATTGCCATTAGTGTGGCTAAGTGAACTTCAGTAAACTTTACCTAAAATTTATAAATCAGCTACAGTTAATATACAATAAACCTCATAAGATGTAACTGTGATAATTGCTTATCAATTGGGAAATTACACATATTTGACTAGGAACACTTATAGATTATGAACATTTAACTTCAGATGTTAGAATTTCTATAAGGACATTATATATCTTTTTCAGTGAAAAATCTGCTTGTAAATGCAGGGTGTTTGGAAAGTCACTGTGCACTTATATATTTATTAACAGACATGTTTCAATATAGAATACAGGAGGTAAATATGAATGACAATTATAAAGAATGTTGAAAGTGACTCCTGTTGGCATCAATACAGGCCTGGATCCTTCTTATTTTGTTTCTAAACACCACTATCAGTTGCTAGCTTGAAATAGACTGAATAAAATACGATTACAAAACTGCACAGTGACTTTCCGAACACCCTGTAGTATAAGGCAAGCCACAAATAGAGAGCTAACTTAACTAACTACCTGTTAAGTGAACTGCACTGATATCTACTCAAAACTAACTCACTTGTAGTGAACTATCGACAAAATATTCAGTTTTAGACCAGATAGAAGACTCGGTATTGTTTTTAACTTTCTAAATTTTTGATACATATTGATATACATTTAACTTCTAAATTAAAATTTAATTTGGTGTCAGGCTGTTTCAAGTTGTAATATGTAACCTAATAAATTTGAAGCTCGACCAAGGTAAATCATAATTTGCACCATAATAAATTGGAGGCTCATCCGAGATAAATTATAATACATAACACTTAATATGTACTTAAAAATGATGAATAGGAAACATCTACCCTTTTCCAAAAGTTGTGAAAAGAAGATAAACAGATGTAAACTTAAAATGTAGGTACAATAAAAGTGAAAAGTTATCTATTAAAAAAAAAAAAAGATACACAAGTAATAAACACTCTTACTCAAAATGATGTAGAAAAAAACCTAAGAGTAATTTATGTTTTTATTCTTTTAAGTTATACTTTATTAATATCTCGTACCTGACACACAGAAGCATAGTGCTTGATGAACTTTATTAAGTGGTGTTTTTATTTACTTTTATTTATAGTGAAATAGGAAAGCTATGAACAATATAGAACAATAATATTACCACGTATACAAGGTATAACTAGTCAGGTTGCCAGTGTATTTAAAAAAACGTTTATATATATGTATATGCAATCAAATTAAGTGTGAATACAACAAAATATATTTGTCAAACTAAATATACAGTACTATGCAAAAATGTTAGCACAAAAGAATGTTTTGTCATTTTTTTTTCCATTTTATGAGGCTAATTCTTCTATGCTGTTATAGAATGTAAATTTCAACACTATGGTAATGTTTCTCCGATCTCTTTTGACAACTGAATAAGCCAGGGTAAGAATTCCCATATACTTGTACCAAGGTCATGTTGTAAGGGTTCTGCTTTAATGAGCACATTGATCAAATTTAGGGACTGAAATAACTGTCTTAATTCTATAGAAAGAAGTGAGCATATGGTACTGGTATATGCTAGAACAAATCAATTTAACAGAACTCCACAAATAAATTTTGATAAAAAAAGTGTTTTTATCACTACACATTGTTTTGTTATCATGCCATGGTTAAAAAAAACATAGAAAAACCTTTACTTCAATCTTCAAATATTGTAAAGAGATTGAAATTTGCTAAAGGTGTAAAAACAGGACTGTTTATTATTGGAAAAGGGTGTTGGGGGGGGGATGATTTCAAGTTTGAAATATTAACTTCTGTTGAGGTGACAGGAGAGATTTGTAAAATAGATGGAATAATAGATGAACACGTGATCAATCAGACACTAAACCATCGTGATGTACCCAGTGGTTTGCATATTATTGGTAAAGTATTCTACTACAAAGAAGACAACAACCTCAAACACTCATCCAACTTGTGTAGAAATTATTTAGCTAAGAATGAAACTGCTGGATTCATTTAAATGATGCAATGATCCACACAAACACCCAATCTCAACCCAGTTGAGCAAATCTGGGATTTGATATATCAAAAACTTGGCAAATCAAAAGTTACTTCCAAAGAAAAGTTCAGGCAGTGTTGCAACATATTTAATTAAAGACTGTCTGTAGTTATTAAAGCAAAAGACACACAAAAAATATTAACTTACTACAGAACTCAAACATTTCTGAAGTTTGAAATGCACTGAATAGAAAATCTAGTGGTAATTTCTTATCACAAGTATACTTATAATAATTTTTCATGTGTTTGTAACAGTTGTTTACTTACCATAACAGTTGTCAGTGTACCAAAAAGCTTACAAAACATACAAAAAGATAGAGAAAACATGTAAAATAACTGGATATAAACTAATAGTCTGCTTTACAAACCACAGAAATCCATGCGTAGACAGAGAAAATAAGCTTGCAAGAAAGTTAGCTCTCATAAAAATGAATAATTACATATGGAGAGAACTTTAAATGACGCAAGAAATGCAAAAACAATAAGTAGAAAGAACACATAAAATGTTAGATGGTTAGGGAAATGTAAGAAGATATATAAAAGCAATAAGGACCAACTGATTTAGAGAGAATATTCAAAGTGGTAGAAAAAACTTTCTTTGAGAGTGTTATAATATTTCTGTGTATTTAATAAACCAAATTATTTTCATTTACATTTTACTAAATAACTTCTACCTGATACCCAAAAGCTGAGTACTTGGGATGTGTCTTGGCAATTGACGTTTCTAATTAGTTTTATTCTATATGCAATAGGATTGTTTAGTGATATAGTACAGTAATATTACCACATATGAGGTATAACTAGCCAAATCACCAATGTATTTATTAAAAAAAATAATAATAATAAAAAATATTCCTATTTTCAAATTATTTAACAAAATATAATCAGTACCTCTAAGCACTAAAGATATAAAATATATTGTACAGGAAAACGAGAATATTCATCGGGAATGGTATATTTGGTTGTATAGGAGTTTTAAAAAACCCTTGCTTTGATCTTTAAGTATCATAAAGAGATTGAAATTGACTAAAAAAGTACAAAACTGGTTTGTTGATGATTGGAAAAGGGTGTTATGGACAGATGAGTTAAAGTTGGAAATATTTGGTTCAAATCATTGGTTGTATGTCCAGTGTAAAAAAGGTGGAAGATACTTAACTCAATGTATAGCATCTACATGGAAGCATGGGGAAGGCAGTGTAATGGTTTGGAGGTGTTTTTCTGCTGAGACAGCAGAAAATATTTGTAAAATAGATTGAATAATGGACCAGCACATGATCTGCCAGATACTTATCCATCATGGTACACCCCGTGGTTTGTATATTATTGTTAAAGGATTCTACTACCAAACACCCATCCAAACTATGCAGAAATTATTTAACTAAGAAAGAAGTTGCTGGAACCATTCAAATGATCCAGTAGCCCCTACAGAACCCCAGTATTACCTCAGATCTGGGATTTAATATATCAAAAACTTAGCAAATCAAAAGTTACTTCTGAAGAAACTTTATGGGAGTGTATTAGAGACATTTGGAGTAAAATCCTGAAGACACTTTGATTAAGTGCATTGAACAATACCTGAAAGACTGTTTGCCGTTATTTAAAGCAAAAGGGGGACACAAAAATATTGTTTGCTGAACTGAAGCACTTCCACTGAGTTTCTGTTGTATTAAATATGAAGATTAATAGTTTTGATGTTTCACCTGCAGTTTACCTTCCATTGTTATTATGAGTGGCTTGAAATCTAATTTTTGACTTTGTCCTAAAACTTTTGTATGGTACGATATGCACTATGGTATTCAGGTAAACTGATATTCAGTAGGTAGACGAAAATTTAGTACATGTTTATGATATTTTAATATGTGAAAATTAATATACTTCATATATATGTTCTTCTATAGTTATTATTAAAGGGTAAATAACAACTCTTGCACTTGATATTTAAGTGAAGCTTCTGTTAGTTGGAAATTAATTTAATAATTAGTTTCATCTTTTGCAATATTAATGTGTTTGTATTTGTTTCTCTAAATTCAAACAATTTTTTGAACAGTTGACTTAGAGCAAAATGAAGATACGGAATTAAAGTTAATGCAAAGGTAATGAAAATGGTTTCATACAATGTGAAAAAGCAGATACATTACCTTAAGACTTTCAAAAAAAGTTTGTGTGTGTGTAAATATATCTTAGATTTTACAAAAGTAGGAATATTATAGATGTTTAAAAATATTAAAGCATTCATACTGGAGCTCTGTTTGAGCTGTTTCACCATTGTTGATTAAGATTTTATAAATAAACTATATAATTGTCTTTGGTAGGTGTGAGGACTTAAAATCAGCTAAGGGTCTCCTAAACTTTAGTTCTGGAAGTATTAGACAATCCGTGAGTTCTGAGTCAGTAATAAGTTTAGTAATTTTAAAATAAATTAATTGCATAAAATTTCTCAAACAACTTTACACTTTCTGTAGGAGAGATATGTAGCAAAATGATTACCACTTTTTGATCTTAATGTGATCTCTAAAAATATTCAGGTTTTAAGGATACATACTTTTAATTGTGGAATGGTATCATTATGACAAGTACATCACTGGCTTTACAAAAAAAAGTGGTGTGTATTAACATTATTCTTTAGTATGTTCCTATAACTCTTTCATTTCTTGAATACAATACTAGCAATTGGCCAATTGCAAATATTTCTTAGAATCATTGTTGGATTATTGTTTGGAGTTTATCTACAAATTTAGCCAATGATTAAGCTTATGATAACTTTTAAGCATTTTATGATTGATGTAATCTATTGTCAAAAGTTAGTTTTATCCTGTATGAATGTTTAAAGTTCTACATTTATAGCAATACATTTGAATTTTGTGACATTTTCATTTTACTTACCAGCATTAATCAGTATTTCATGTTTCTAAAGTCTAAAACTGAGATGTGTAAATTTCTTTCAGACACATTCCTGTAATACGTTTTTATTTTTTTAATTTAAAGGTTTCATTTTGGATCTTAGTATTTTCTTGAACAATTTAAAAGCACACTGAGAGCAAAAAGTTTTTTTGAACATATTTTGAATCTGAGAAAACCACCAGGTTTCATTTTAGAGCACCTCCAGGTTTTAAATATTCTTGATATCTTTGCTTATTTTACCCCATTATTGGTGCAACATATTTTCTGATTCACTGCCATCTTGGAGTCATCTCATGCTTCTGTTATTATTCCATTAAGAAGTGATCAATAAAGAAATGTATCTTAGCACTCTCATATGTAAAATATGTGTGGTAAATTATCTCTCATACATATTATACTATGACAGAAATTGTATTTTCTTTCTATGCTACATTAACAATACATGTTAATATCTTGTTTGGCTGATGCTTTAGAATGTAAATTCTAAATGTTTTACATACACACATTCTAGCACTTAGCTGCAATAAAATATATTACATTGATAATATTCTTAAAAAAAAAAACTACTGAGTAGATGAAGGTATACTTCAGTTTTTAATTATTGATAAAGTGTATTAATTATGGACCTGAAATAAAAGTGTAGTTTAAAATTCTAAATTCATAAATATATTGTCATATGTATTATAAACTGTCTTATCCAAGAGTATAGTGCTACCATACCTATAACTAAAGCAGCAACTATTATAATTAATAATGTAAAGTATCAAAATAAATGTGTTAACAAATATCAATCTACTTGAAACTAATTGAGTATATAAATTGAAACTTTCTTGTCAATGATAAAAACTTTTCAGGATGAAAAGAAGTATTTTAATGTTTTTAAAACTGTTTCACATCAAAATTTTGATTATATGAATTTAATTAAGCTGAAAGTGAATAATGTTTAGTAAGTTGTCCAAAATTTCATTCAGAAATAAAGAGATATTAGTGACACCTCTTCTGATTGAGAGAAAATTAAAATTATTATTCAAAGTTGTTTTGGAAGTGAAGCAAAATGTCAATTTTACACCAAAGTTACTGTTTAATTTAATTGTGTTTGGAATATTATTTGGTAACCTAAGAAAAAGAGAAGGAATTGAATACTTTACCAAATGGAGAAAGACATATATATTTTCCCATACAGTATTCTCCATTCCCTGACAATATTAGCTTTTATAGAATGCATGTTGTCTCCTGTTCATGCCCTTAGTCTTCCTGAATTTTTCACACCTTTTACAGGCATATGCAGTCTAATTTTGATCACCTCCTCCAGAATTTGCCATGCTTTTCAACACCTTCCCAAGGATTCTGTTCAGCCTTTGTTTTTTGGAGCTTCTCAGGTGTGTGTTTTATCTCTTGATGCAGTTGTTTTCCATTCACTTTTGTTCAGGTTTACACTATGCTTTTTCTATCCTGTTTGGTGATGACATTCATATGCCTGTCTCTTGTGGGCTTTGAATTTGTCCACTCTTTCAATTTTTCAGGCAGGGTTCCATCAGTTGTGGGTTCAGTTTACCTATTTATGGGGATGGGCTCCAAAAATATCCTGTTCATCCTACTTTTTTCTGTTTTCCAGCATTGGCTTTCCTGTTTCTATTTGCGGGTTTTGCAGGAACCCTCACGTGGTTGCTGGAGATAAATCCCCCTGCTCTTCCACTTTCGGTTGCATGTTGTCTTAGCTATGGCTCTACACACATATCTCATTTCTCTTTTAGAACTTTTATGGGCCACAATGCTATATTCTTGTGAACCCGACACCAACTTCCATACATACTAGTATTTTTTATGGTCCTGTTTTTGACATTTCCAGTTTGACATGATTATTGTAACCTTGGTGGGTGGCTTCTATCAATCTACCTTTTCATACAAGAAATCCAATGTTCTCAAGGTTTGACTCTGAACCCTTTTTCCTGACCTTACCCTATCCACCCCTGTCTCTAATAGATTGCTATGGTACCACTGTTTGCCATTTTTCCCAACAATAAGTGACTTTTTTTTCTTCTTCCTTGGAATCTCTGGTTTGTCAGTGTGTTTGAGGCAGTTCTTGTCTTCCTACCCTAACAGGTGTCATTCCTACTCCATGCAGGTTTTTACTGCTGCCAAATTGTCCATTGATCTTGCTTCCATGCCATCTGTTTTTTGCCAAGTATTTGCACAATTGCTTAGCATATTCATATCCTGGGGACTGCACTTCCATTTTTACATAAACATCTGGCTTCTTCCTATTTCCAAATGAGAGTCAGCCAGTCCTACTCCTCAAAGGTGTGGTTGATCATTTTGGAAGAGGTCTTTCTTTCATCCTCTTCAACACTTTGTACATCTGGGTATTTTCTTCAACACCAGTCTCAATTGAAGTCTACTTTTCTACAGAGCTGGCCATTCTGATTGCACTGTTTACTCCTATACTTTATACTAGTAAGGTTCAATAGCTTTTTGGATGATGGTCACCTCTAACATATCATTTAGCAGGGTGTATATGCATTTGTTTCAGTAGGCCTTTCATGAGCAGTGGACCCTTGGATGCTTCTGTTTATCTTCTTTTCCCTTTGACCTCCAATGGCACGGCAGAATGTCTGCACACTTATACTGCTAGAAACTGGGTGTCAATACCTATAGTGGGCAGAGCACAGATAACCCTTTGTGTAGCTTTATGCAAACAAACAAATACCCTTTCTTGTTGATTTTTGTTGGTGTTGGACAAAGCCCATATGTTGGCAGCAACTTCACTTCTCTTTCATGTTCCGAGTTACAGATGTTTCCTTTCAGAGCTGGGGTGCACAAGCAATTGCCAAGGGTTTTCAGTACATTGGTCTGTGGAAATTTCACATCAATTTTCTTAAACTCTTGTCTGCTCATTGAGTTTGGATCATTTTTCTTTTACCAGTTGCCAGCAGTTTATGATCCATTCTAACATTTCTACAGGATGAGTTATACTGTTTTCTTTTGCACTATGAATCTTCTTTCTTGGATTCACACACATCAAATTATTTTGATGTCATGTCATGGATGCTTGTTCTCCTCTCTTTGTTGAACATCTTTCCTGTCTGGATTTCTTATCACAGGTGTGGTCCCCACATCCTGCTATTTTCAGTGTCTGTGTTTTCATTTAGGTATGCCCTTTATTGATGCCTTTACCACTACCCTCAATCCCAGTTATTTTCATTTTCATCCATGGTTCCCTTTCCTACAGCCTTTGCTGATGATACCTTCAGCTGTGATTGGTTTCATCTGTTCCTTTATTTACCCTTTCATCCATTTACTTTCTGTCATCTCCTTCATCCATTCATGATCATTCTGGTTGCTCCTACCTGACCTATGGAACCTTGGTTCTCTCAGTTTCTGCAACTGTAGGTGGTACCTCTCCTTACTTTTCCCTTCCATCGCAACCTGTTTCATCAATCTAATCATCAGCACTCCTCTAAATTTTCCAGTTTCTCTTGCAAAGTAGTTCACATTTAGCCTGTTTCATTTGCTCTTCTTTGGCCATTTATCTATCCAAGTGGGGCATTGATTTAGGGTTTCAGGCTTCTCCAAGTTTAACACATGGTTATTTGAGGAGGATTCTTCAGTCTTCTGAATTTCAGGTGTTGGGTGGCATAACACCCCACTCTTTCTGTTCTTTCCATTTCCACATGGTCCTTTTCATATTGATCCATTCCTTCGTCCACTGAGGCATCTGTCACTCCCAGTCTAGGACATTATTGTGGTCCTTCCTGCTCTCACCTTACCTCTGTTTGCACTTCTGTCTCTGTGTTTCCCTGGTTCACTTCCTTTTGGTATATTTCTTCCTCCTTTTGACCTGCAGTTTTCATAGGTTGGATTATTTTGCCTTAACATTACCAGATCTTAGTATCACTCCTTCTCCCTTATTCTTTATTCATGTCATGCTTTCCCTCCTACAGCCTATGTGAGTCTTGATGTTGAAGTCTCCTTTCTCCAATCTGCCTGTCCTACATTTCTAATTTTTCCCTTCCCATTGTTATATGGGAACCTGTTTCTTCCTTTGCAACTTACCTTTTCCTGTAATCTTTCCCTGGTTAGTCCTACCTTCTTGTATTTCATGTTTCATTCAGGTATTTTATACCTCCTTGTCTCCTTCCTGACATGATCTCTTTCATGTTTCCTCACATCAACTACATCAACTTCCCTTCTACCTTGCCTCTCATTTTGTCAGCCATTGGAGGAGATTCTATTATAGGAAATGTGGATAACTTCACACAAGTTCATTTCTACTACCTACACCACATTGGTTTTTGCTTCCTGTGGGTCTTTTCCTGACTTCAATGCAGATGTGACAAGTAAGTCTTTATTAATGCTTTCTTTTCTTTCAAAGGCCCTTGCTTCAGTTTCACTTTGGATCCCACTGTCTGACAAGTGGTACCTGACCAAATGTTCTGTTTGTACTCAGATGGGGTCAACTTAAATGGCTAAAACCATTCACAGATATCCTTCCATGAGATCTTCACTAGGCTTTGTTAATTTCTGTATTTTCATGGTTGTGTATGCTCACCCTTAAAATTGGGTGTTTCATAAGATCACTTGTATGCAAGTTCCTCAAGATACTTGTATCATAACACATCTTTCCCAGACTGCACTATCCATGGACAGCATGGATAAAGCAGAAGGGATGCTGCCCATCCCTTCCATTGCCTCAGTTGACTAAATCATTGTG
The DNA here is from genome assembly GCF_004210375.1 of Tachypleus tridentatus. NCBI lineage: Eukaryota > Metazoa > Arthropoda > Merostomata > Xiphosura > Limulidae > Tachypleus > Tachypleus tridentatus. The sequence goes on along the minus strand of NC_134834.1, from coordinate 129,114,198 downwards.
GTATGCTTTTAAAAATACTGTTTCATGATCACCTATTGGGTGTTGCAGTCCATCCACACTCCCTAATGCACTTTTACTCCCTTTCTTCTAATGGAGTGCGGGAGTTCTTGCCACTTACCAGTACCAAGCAAGTTTGGAGAAGCAAAATAATGAATTAACTGTGGCTGTTTCTTAGAAGTTTTGCATGTTGGAAAATTTATCATGGAGCTCAGTTTTGTGAAGGTATGAGTACTTGTATTGCTCATATGTTATCTGCTGCAAGCTAGAATTACACGAGGAACAAGAAGCCTATTTTTTTTGCATTAGTATTTTGTATTGAAACATTTTTCACATTTTTTAAAAAATTGGAAATTCTGTTTACAGTCAGTTACAGTAAAATATTCAAAAATATAAGCTAGTTGGTTATGATAAGTGATACTTTTCTTTATTTAAATGTGAATAATATCTCCAAATGACTATTTTCAGGCATATGTTTAGACCATCTTCACACTGTTTCGATTGATCATTATTTTTATATTTTTACAAGTTATTTCTTCTTTGAAAATAATTACAGACAACTTTATTGCATTAATGTATATATTGTATATCCCATTTATAACACTATCTTTTGTTCCTTTTGAGCCTCAATTTTAAGATGGAAGGAAGAAATTAAGTGTATTAACTTTTTGTTTATCTAGTACCTACTTCACTATCTAAAGTCTGTTCAAGACTGGATAGCACCTGATATTCTTGCCAAACTACCCTTATTCAGGACATGTTGGTCTCTCCTGTGCGACTTCTATCACTTACCCTCCTGTCTTCGCTATAAACCACAGCATGTTGCTGTAGCTATCATTTACTTAGCATTAGAGTGTTATGGTGTCACTGTTTCATTACAACAACGATGCTGTACTGAGATGGCATGAGGTAAATATGTTTGTTTTTTTTACCACAGTGTAAGATTCTATGCATAAAAACTGCATTAATGGGGTATGTGTTCATGTCTACAGACAGAGGCATACCACCAAACTACTGTAAAATATAATTTGAACCCAATATGATGTTCTTCACAAATAAAATCAGTGCAGACAAGAATGTAACTCACTTTGATTTCTTCTTTTTTTTTTTAATTAGAAGCAGTGTAGGTAGGTGAGTAAAGTCTTAGTTATTGCTTAAAAACATTTAATGGGGATCCTAAGATCCTTCATATGTGTCAGTGGTACAAAATAAATATCAGTGTCAAAGGAAAAGAAAATATTAGTTCTGATATATTTTAATTAAAACACCTTTTAAATTAATGTTTTAATATATTAACACTGTGGGTAGAATGACTGAAAAGGGAGACATGATGTGAGTTTGGACCTATTTTCATGTTAGTCAATACACTTGCAGGTAACAATGTTGTGCATGGGTGCATAATTTTCCATAAAAGCAGGAACAACAACAGAAAACAGTGTATCTCAAGGTTTTATCATGTAAAATAAACATACTTGAATATTTGGGAATAGGACCAAAATTTCAGTTTTTCAGCAATTCAAAGGTTTGGTTGTTTGAGCTTGGACAGATATAAAGACACTTAAAATGATTTCAGACAATTATATTACATTAATATATATATATATATGTTGTATATCCCATTTATATGTATTTTGTTGCTCTACCATACAGCAACAACAGCGTGAAAGTAAAAATAAATTATTAAATTATTATAAAATATTTGGGAATTAAAGTAAGAAACTGCTAAAAAAATAATTACCAAAAACATTTGAATGTGTATTAAGAAAATTTTATTGGTAGTATTTTGTTAGCAAGTAATTAAGATTAAATCATTGCTTTGGTTGTAAATGTTTAACGAAATACATAAGCAATTTGGTTCTATATCCTAAACATCTCCATACAAATGAAAAAAAAAAGTTTTGGTTTATAAAATGTATAAATTCATTATTTAGACTTTAGATAGTTTGGAAATTTTTGTTTTAGACATTCTGTGAAGATCTTGGCAAGGACCAGTTGTGGAAAATAATGGAAGACATCTTGTCTGTGTATGATGCAGAATTATTAGAGAATTAGAGATGAAAACATTTTATATATATATATATTAATGAAGGTTGTTGTACTGCTTTAGTTCAAAAATCTGTATTTGATTTACAAGATTAAATAAAACCTTAATTATTTATTTACCAAGTACACAAATTTCAAGAAAGAAGTCTGTATGTTTTAACATCATTCCAATTCTGTGGGGTTTGTTGTATACTTATGCCTCTAAAGCTTTTGCTCATTACTAAACTCATCCAACAAACTGTGACACACCATACAAAATACTGATATAAATGTTACATCAATTTTTTTAGATGTCTTAGTTGTAAAATAACTGATGTGGTAGAAAAGGTATTAACCAAATCTACATCATTTTATAAATTATTTCTTCACTTCAATTTTTAAAATATAATCATCTCTAGCTCATGAAATAGTGTTGTACATGGATTTAAACTAGGTCCAAATGGCTCATTCCCTAGGGAATTGTTTCTGTTGGCCTTATTGTTATGGGATTGAACCTATTTAGAGAATGATACACAATACAACAATACTTACTCTGAGCTTTCTTAAAATATCTTCAAAACAATTAAGATTTTATTAAAAATTATAAATATTTCATTAAACAATAAAAATTATTTTAATTTATTTATTTTTTTGTACTGTAGCTAATTATTTCCACTCACTGAATATTTGGAGTATCATAATCAAAGTACTGTGCAATAAAATGTTTAAAATTAAAAATAGAAAAAAAATGTTCATACCTCTAAATTTTTCATCAGATAATCTTGGTCTTCTTCCAGTAATATTCTTAATTGTAAATTTTTACTTTCCTCTCCTGTCCTTTTGCCTTTGTCAGAATGTTGGGTCTTTCACCTACCTAAGCCTGATTAACTGAGGCAGTTTGACTTTATAAAATTAACCTATCTAAAATGCATTTGAAAACAAATAATGTATCATTAACTAAAGTATAAAGTTAAATACAGCTTAACTGTCTGTTTAACATTTATAAGTGAGAAAATGCTGAAGTCCTAATGAGGACAGAAGCAGCAACAATGCTAATAGTGGTTTGACAAAATTTGTATGAAATTCTTTGCACCAATTTCAAAATAACTATTGAGAGATAGTATCTTAAAACGTCTTTCTATTAGTTATTAACATCTAACTATAATTGGCTGAGAAATCACAAACATGTAGAAAATGTGCATGGCATCTGTCAAGAGTTCCAAGAAACTTTTCTTTTCTCAAAATATGCCTTAAAGATCTTGAAACCTGGTTTCTAGCATTGTTAGTCCACAGACACACTGTTGTACCATGAGGAGCTTCTGGTTAGTATTTGTTTGTGCATGGTGGTGCTGTAGCTAACAGAATGGGTATGGGTCAATAATTGACTAAAGTAGTAGTCTTTTCTGACATTTTATGTGTGTTATATACAAAGTTGCATCTACTATAGAGATATATTATACAGGTAGTTTCACCCATCTATCTCCATTGATTTAGAGTTCTGCAATTACAACCAAACAACTCGAAATATGTTGTAATTGTAGAACTCTGAATCAATGGAGATAGATGGGTGAAACTACCTGTATTACATATCTCCATAGTAGATGCACCTTTGTATATATCACACATAAAAATGCAAGAATATAAACATCTTAATCTATAATAGTCATTATTCTGACAAACTGTGGATCCACAGGTCCATAGTTTGATCTCATTACAATAACAGAATCATCCATTATACTTTTGGGCTATAAGTTCATTATAAGAGTGATAGCCCAATAGTATTATTTAATTAAAGTAGCCAAAGAATAGGTGGTGGATGCTTTTATGAACTGCCTTTACCAATTCAAAATTAAGAATGGCTAACATGGATAATCCTAGTTTAGCTTTGCAAGAATACTCAAAACAAGCAATGGTGTGAGAAGAATGGGGGAGTGTTGTCTCTCTCTTTGGAAGCCCAAGTTGAGTTGGCATACTCAAGGTAAAATATCTGGAAACCTCAAGATATGGCATATACTTTTATTGTTTTACATCTTATATAATTTTTCTAATGACACATTTGTCATCACTTAAATTATGACATTTGCCAACTGAACTGCTGGCTTATCAGAAGCATTTTCTATACAGATTTTTGTAATGTGTGCCCAAATCCTTAAATAGCCTTGTCATTCCAATTGTAGCTTGAATTGGTCACTGATTTTGAAATTCCATCAAGAAACTGCTTTTTTTTTTAAATTGAGAAGTTTACAGCAGTAATCACTGGTGTATTGGTCAATGTAAGAAAGGCATCTTTTGAGGTTAACTTCAGAAATAGAACATCAACTAAGTGGGAAATAATGACGATCAATTTGAAATGTACAAATATTGAGGCAAGCGTATTATTATCACTATGAAAATAACTAAAAATTAAATTATTCATCAATTCAGACACAAAGAGGGTCCAAGCTGCCCTGTAGTGCAGTGTTATGTTGGAATTCTACAGATAGCTATTGACGTTCATTATGTTTTTCCATAAGATTTTCACATTTTAAGATTTAGTGACAATGCACTCATCTTCCAGTTAAGAGATGATTTTTTTAGGTTAATAGTTAGAGATCCTACCATTCTAAGGTGGAATTCCTAGGAATGGAGAATGATACAGAAGAAACTTTAGGTAGGCACAACATTAACATTAGTTGAGACAGGGTTCGATAATACGACTGTGTGTTGTAGGTTTTAAAGTTAGTGTTCTTTATCTGACAGCAGAAGCTTCTAATGGTTTAAAATGTAAATCTGGTTAAACATCAGGTATATGAACTCATACACCACTAATGAGATATTCAATGTAGGTTGTTTGTCTTTAATGTTCCAAACATGATTATAATCAAATTTTTTCATGAAAGCACAGGAAAATGTTAAAATAGTCAGGATTAAGACTTGGCACAAGTTTAAAGCAAAGAGTATACCTTACCAGCTTACTGGATAATTAATTCAGAGTGTTTCAAAGCATTGTCTGGCACAGAAACACTGTTTAAATCTTCCTGTAAATGGGGCTTGCCTGGTGGCATTTTGCAGAATCTTGGCGATGTTTAGATTATAAAATAGTTAGAGACAAAGTTAGTTCTCTTCTAGAAATTAATGTTTATTTACCAGGCATCATAAGAGACTGTTCAAACAGTACCTTGTTTTCCTGTTGTACAGTAATTATATCACAAAATAATCAATCTAGGCTGAAAATAAAGGGTGTTTGTATTTATTGCCACAGGTGTACTTTTACAAGTCATAGTTGTCTCTTAAAAAAATGGAGAGGTTTCTCTTTCCCAGAAAGCTATTTGTGTCCAATTCTCATGACATCCCACAATCTGCATTCAAGTTTCAGGGAACACCCATTTTATAGTCTTAATAACTTGCCTTGATATCAGTCATTTTTACATGTATTAAAAAAAGAATTACAAAACTACATTTCCAATACTTTACTTCAATAAATACTTAGTTGTTTAAGTATATTCCCAATAAAAGGTTTCCAGTACTAGATATTCTATTTAGTTCTATTTTTTTTAGATTTCTGATGGTTTGTTTTGTTTTTTTTAATTTCGCACAAAGCTACTGGAGGGCTATCTGTGCTAGCCGCCCCTAATTTATCAGTGTAAGACTAGAGGGAAGGCATTTAGTCATCACCACCCACCGCCAACTTTTACTGACAACATGCATTTTACCCATCAAAGTTAAAAACACAAAATTAGCAAAGCTAAATTCATAAACTTTAAAATATATAGTTTAATTACATTATCAATAAAACTCGCCAATACTAGACTGTGTATTCCGCTCTGATCATACATTTATAATGGCTAATTATGGCTTTATGACTTCCAGCAGCCACTTTCAAATTAAAAGAAAAATTAAAACTACTTACCAAGGTATACCTCGAATAATTTCTTTAACAAACATTCGTTAGTTATACAATGAATAAAAGTTCTTTATTTTGTT
>NC_134834.1:128961000-129107716 GCF_004210375.1 Tachypleus tridentatus | reverse complement strand
TTGACTTGCATTCAAAATTTTATTCAACTACTATTTTATGAATTTTTGTCAGTAAGTTTGGAATCAAAGTGTAGATTATAATTCAGACTTTAATATTAAAGTTTGAATGTATAACTTGTATATATGTATGAGTTAAGTTCTTAATTTAAAATTAAATATTAGGAAAGCACATCCAAATATAGATTTTAGTGAGTCAAGTGGTATGCAGCACTGTTTAAAATTAGATGTTTGTGATGCCAAAATACTAATCCTATAATTTTATATAGATTAGGAACTCAAGTTACTAATATTTTTAAGTTATAAAAATAAACAGGTCAGTTTTATACTACTGGATACGTGACCTGAGTTGCATGTGTACCATGTCAATGCAAGTTATGTAATGATAGGTAGGCATGACTGGAAGGTCAATATAATAATAAATATATGTGTTCATATATAATATTATGAGACTTAAGCTACTTAGACTAAAAATTTGTATTTTTGTGTTATAATATGTCATTCTAGCATGAAAAAAATTTATTTTTTTTATGATGGTTATGAGTTTGAAGTGACAGACCCCACATAGCTAGAGTATAGAAAATAACATAAAATATAGTCTTACTGAAAACAAACATTTGAAACGTATTTAGGAGATTTTAGAGGTTATGCAAATATTTGAGATTTTCGGACAAAGAAATAGTTTATTTTAACCATAACATTAAATAACTTTGCACTTAAACTAGTAACAAAACATACTATTTTCAGAAATAAATCTTTAGTAAAAATATTTCATTAAAAAAAAACTGATAATCTTTACTAATAGTTTACCAAATTTTGTGAATATGCAAATATTTGATTTGTGCAAGTGTGTGGACAAACTCATGAATATTGTACTAAGCCCATTTTGAAAGGGGTAATGAATTTTGGGGACTAGGATTTATTTTGTATGAAATGCAAATTTTCTCAACATACATTACACTAATAGAAAAGTTCTCTTAATTTCAGATAGTAAGTTTATTTCAATATGAATCACCTAAAGACTTAGCTTACTTTTTGTACAAGTCTGCAACATGTTATAATTATTACAATAAATTCTGTCTACAGTATGTTATCCTTCAGTTACTATAAACCACAGGATGTATGCATATTTATTTTGCAGTATTAGAGGAACAACTAACAGACAAGACATTTCAGGTTTTGAATAATAAATACTGTGATCACCAAGTAGCCAATATTTATTTATATAAAAAGTTCAGTGTGGTAAAACATTATCATTAAGCTAAGCATGCATCATCATCATTCAGTTGTGTAAAAAAAGCTTCTTGTGGAAGATAATTACATTTAGTTTTGTGCAAAAACTTACTAAAACCGCTACAAAAATATGCTAAACATATAAGTAAGCAGAGGTAGTTGACCTAATGTTTTTGGTTGAAATGTATATGATATAACTGCATTTTAACCATTCCATGAACGACAGTGAGGGAGAAAAAAATGTTTACCCTTTTGTAACAGAACAACACTATATCCTTTAACTACAGTATTCACACATTTCTCATTCAATAATGAAGTTCCATATTTAGATAAGTGAACATCTAACCCATTAACTACTGATTTATCATGTAGGAAATGATTCACCTCCTGCAGTTGAATGCATACAGTGTACAGCTCACACAGAACTAATATATATCATAGTATTAAAGTGAACCAAAAAATCTACTGCACAGTTGTTAAGTATAAATGCTAATAGTACATGTAATAAAAGGAAACCAAGAGTGAAATAAAAATTATACCATGTTAATCACTAATAGAGCTGGTTTAATGTTTCAGTAAATACAGATTTTTTTAAAACAAACTTAATACAGCTATTTCATTTGTTTTGTATTACAAACTAACATTGCCTGGAAGTTAGGGTTTTGACCCAAACACTATTACTGAACATACTCACCTTTTCGCCTATAAATGTAACAATGAGTCCCATAGGTAAAGAGTGGCCCAAAAGTTAGTGTGGGTAATGTTGACTAGTTGCTTTCCCTCTAGCTAATCACTTCAAGATTAAATATCCAGCTTGGATAGCCTTCAAGTTGTTTTATGTGAAATTCAACAAACCAAATTTGTCAGTATGTCCAGATGATATTTTAACAATTTTTTAAATATTGTAAAACACTGAGTTTATAAGTTCAAAAAACTAAAGTTTTATGAAATCTTAAAGCCAATGAACATAAAGAAAAAATATGCATTTTGCATTGTTAGACTCAACCACTTATATGAGTAGAGCATCGAAAGATGAAAATAAGAAAAGAGGAAATAAAAATAAAAACTATTTTAGCATTTAATAGGGAAAATGTGAACATTATGAAATTAGCCTTGAAATGCAGTTTGGAACCATGGATGCAGTTTAGAATGATAGTCACTCTCCCATTATTTAGCCAAACAAAAGTTCTTGGTGGATACTTTGATTAGCTGACTTCTTGTCATTAGTTTTATTTCAATCATGTGATGGTTGCAAAGTTACCCTTAAGTGAAAGGCCAATAGGATACAATGCAACTACTCCATGAAACAGTAGATAAGTTCCCTAACTGTGCTATAAAAAGTAACACCTCAGGCCAAAATTAGCACATTGTAGTACTTTCAGATTAAACTGATTTGATGGAGAAGCATATACATAAAATTGGTTTTCACTAAGTAAGATTGAAAATCGCATATAGCTATTCACAGTAAAGTGAATATGGGAGTGATGAGCTTGGCAAACCTTTCCTTGTCTCACAAATTTGTCCAAAGTCATATAAATGTCAAAAATTATGATTTTTTTCTTTTCTAATATAAAGTATATAGTTAGTAAAATGCTATACTAGATAGTTGATTTTTGAAGGTTTCTTAGGGGAATAATATAGTATGTTAGGGTATAGACTTCTACTTTAATCACTAAATATTAAAAAAAAAATGCAAAACAGTGCAAATAATATGCCTTTAGGGTCAAATCTTTTCTACATTTAGATAGTCCAATGTAATGGCCATAGCATAATATGACAGCCATAACATCCTTTAACACAAATATAGTCAAATAGAACTTTTCCAAAAAGATGCTGCAGTTATCTGAATATTCATATCTTCACATCAGAGTGTACTATCATCTTCAGCATATATCAAATTATTTATCCATTTTGCTGACATATCCAACAACATAAGAAAGTTGGTCATGTTCACGGCTGTCAAGTATTGCATCTAGGCAGATAGAAGAATAATGACATGAATAATTTTATTTTGAGGTGAGGATGATATGTAACTACATTTTGTAAATATCAACCAAATCTAGATTACAGCACTAGAAACCCCAAGAAAAATATTTTGTAGATGTGTATTCAATTTTTCTGTGTCCTCAGAGAGGAAGGTTTAGATGAGTAAAGATATTTATAACATCAAGTAATAATTATGAAGTATCATATTACTAAAGCTTTTCCTTTTTTTTTTACAAAATATTTTTCCTGTCTTTGTTATTTAGCATTTTATCTACAGGACACTTTTGTTATAATTGTTCCAAGCTTTTATACATTCAACATTGTGGCTTTTGACATATTTTTCATAGCCTTACTAGGCTTCTAGTACCCTTAGCCATTGTTTATAACCATATTGTTGAAATGTCTCTTTGTAATGAGATTTGACACAGAGGCTAAAATATCTCTTCATACAATTGATGTTAGTCTTAGGATAACAGCATTTTCAGTTAAATAGGCTCAAGCCTGGTACAAGCATCTTGATAAAGTCAGTTCACATCACAAATCATCTAGTTTTTCCCTTGCATCATGAACCTAGAATTATGTGAGATAACATAAAACATGCAGCTGCTGGAGAACAAACTTATTAGACAAAGATAAAGCAGAAATTTTACCTAAGTCAAAAGCTGAATTTGGAGATAAAGCAAAGAGTTTCCCTATATTTGTTAAGTATACTTTTGAAAATACAATACAGTACAAATATCCAAATTCAGTGTTGCATATGAACTAAAGGCATTTTATTATCATTATTGTTAATGCATAAAAGTAATATTTTATACAATTAACAGAAAAGTGAGAAAAATAAATAAAATATTACAAAATAAGAATAAGAATAATTAAAACAGAAGTGTTTTGCAGGTGAAGTTTGTAGTCAAATATATATATAATTGGATGAAAGGAAACTGCATTTGATAAAAAATGTCTACTCTAAGTTTCTTCCACAAGTAGAACATGACTTGTAAATCTTGCATCATAATGACTTTATTGAAGTCAATTTATGTATGTCTTTCTTAATATAATCTGCCCAAGAATGAATATCTGTGGTGTAGAAATGTTACAGTATTACATGATTCTAATGCAATAAGTGGAGAAACTTTAAAACAAAAGAATCATAAATGAACACAACAACAAGAATGGAAGTTATAGATTTTTCTTTTCAGTGATGTAGATGAATTGTGGGATTCAAAACTTAATTTTGAACCATTTACCCTAACCAGCAATACAGTTGAACTTATTTAAACATCAGAGTTCTGGCTCTCTGGCATTTAGAAGTGGGAAAGCACATAATAAATTTGTAATTGAAGGAATAGCAGGTGATAGTAATATTGCACTTATGATTGTGCCTCAAACAAAAAAAGAAAAAAGTCTGTTATAGAATATCCATTCTATTTACTTATTTTGTCAAGATTGCCAGAGATGACAAAAATAATGAAAGTGTTGCCTCATTGAAGAAAGTTAATTTTTGACACATGATGAAAAATTTTCTAAGTAATATTCATTCTGATGTTTATTTAAAGTTTCTCTTATAAAATAGATGCATGTAAAATCAGTTAATGAATTTTGTAATAAAAATTTCATGACATTCAGTTTTTGTTGTAAAAAAATTAATGTAATCATCCTAAATTCTGAAAGGAATATCACTGCAGCAAAAGTAAAAAATCTACTGTTATGAAAATAGTCCAGCAACAACAAGGATTCATTTTAGCTTCCAGAGTTTCTAAGAGTTAATTTGCATGGACATGTGACATATCTATCTGCAAAATTAAAATCTCCATCAGAATCAAATCTTTTCATACCAATTTTTAGTATACATGCTATATAACATGTTATTGTAATTAAAGATATTGGGTTCATTTTTTTGTATTTTAAAATACGTAAGGTAATGAATCAACTCTAAGCGATGCAAAGGATCTTTCTACTAAAAGTTGAATGGCTGAGAAACAGTGATTAAAAGGTTTCTTTTTTCAGTGTTAAAAATAAAGAAAGTTTAGGTAGGCTGCAACTTCTAAAAGATAATTATTGGGAAATAAAGAATATGACATGTCAGACATATTACAAAAAAGATACACCTTTCTGGACACACTGGCATTGTGCACAGAAGCTGGTAGCCCAAGAAATGCATTCTGTGAAAATCATTGTTATCTTCTAAGAAGACTATAATTAAAGTTATAGTTTGGCTTAGAGGATAGAACAGCCAAACTAAAACTTAAAAAAACAAAAAGCCAGTCCTTATCATTCATGTGTCTCAAGCTTTTTTTTCTTTAACTCTTGCAAGTTTATTACCTCTACAACACCTAAAGGCAACCCATCTCCATAGGCCAACCACCCTATTTAAAAGAAAATTGTCTTTACAGGAGACAGCTTCTTCTTCCTTGTCAAGATCAATATTTGTGTACCTTAGTTCTCTAATTCTCACTGTTAAGTATGAAAAATGTTGATGCATCAATTGCTTTTCCAGTCTTAAACACTATAATCACATCTCCTTTAACTTCTTTTCTCAACAGAAAGAAATTTTAAGGAACTTAATCTTTCCTCTTTTTACAACCCCTCCATCCCAGGTATGAAATTAGTAACCCTCCTCTGAACATTTTCCAAAATTCAGTGTTTTTTTTTTAAGATAAGATACTTATCTTATCTCACAATACTCAGAGGTAACCAGTGACCTCTACAATGAAATAACTTTTTTAAACTGGTATTTGATATTTCTGAAGATACAACCTAAAATCTTATTTGCCTTACCACTAGCAACAGTGCACTGCTTCAATGGCTTAAGAGACTGATCAACCATTAAACCAAAATCATTTTCTCTCATGACTTTCTTAAGGTTATTCCCATCCAAATTATACTTGTAATTCAAATTATTATAATCTACATGCAGTATATTGCATTTAACATAAAACCCATCTGTCATTTATTTACCCAACTCACTAAATGATCTAAATCCTTTTGTAACTCAGCAGCATCCTCTTCACAGCCAGAAACACCCAATACCTTGATATTATCAGCAAAATTAAATAACTTATTCGCCATTCCTTCATCTATGTTAATGGCTCCAAGACTGACACCTGAGGTGTGCCACTTGCAACATTAATCCTGTTTAACTGAACTTCATTTATAACAACCCTCTGCTTTTTTCCACCAGTATTCTATGCCCTTACCATCATCCGCATATGCAGTAACATTTTTAAAGCATGTCAAAATATTTATAGGACAAGATTTTCCCTTGGTGAAACCATGATGAATATTCAATAAAATTCTAAACTTTAAGTACCAATGCAAAGTATCTTTTTTTCAGTCTTTCCAAAATTTTTCCCAGAACTGTAATAGGGCTATAAATAGTGGGACAACTTATGATACATCCTTTTTAGATAGGAGTGACATTAGTTGATTTCCAATCTGTTGGTATTTCTCTACAATGCAAGGACTCAAAATAATTTGTGGCAAGTGGCTCATGTATCCTGTCTTTCACTTCCTTTAAAATCCTCAGAGAAATATTACCTGGCTGATACCTCCATTTACCTATTTTATCAACTTTAGTTAGGATAGCCTCCAGCCTGCAAGCTCTACATAGAAACTGAACATTCTCACTACTACCTTCCTTAATAGTATGACACAGGATTGCCCATACGTAAGGGAATGAATAAGAGATAATTGTATATAACAGCCATGTTTGACACAGACTACAGTATATAATAGACAAGCATTATACATGTCTGTAGATAACTGACATTTAGGAAACATACTACTGTATATATAATAGGCATGTATGACAGACTGCTAAATATAACAGACAATGATACATACACTATATGATGGAGTTTAGTGATTGTAACAGAACTGCATGATACAAATTAATATATATAGTGGACATGTAATGCAGAATACTGTGTATATAACAGGACTGTACGATATACTCTACTATATGGAAAAGACATGATACAGATGTTGTGTGGCATAGAGTTAGAGGGCACCACACACGTTGGACCCAGGTAGAGAGGGGATGATGTCTACTATATACATTAGTCTCCATCACCCCTGTATATCATATCACATTATACAATAATGAAACACTTGCTTATATGTATGATGCAAGAAAAACGTTTTTATTATGTAATGTACAACCCCAACTTTGCAAAATTTTTTATCTTGTGTGCATGTATATTTGCAGTAGGGGTCACAATTTTCCCATTTTGCCTCCATTTCCCATCACAGAAAACTTTTTTCTCTATTCTCAGGATGCAAATATGATGTTGTGAATACATAACGTATGGATCTAATGCACTGGCATGAAGAATAATCAGCTAGTTTCTATAATACATGTATTAAACACGGTACTCTATATCAAACATGTCTATTTGATAGTATGTATCTTGTATTACAGACTATTGTACACAAATGAACTGCTAGTAAATTTTATAGTGGTCTGTGTCATATATGTCTTTTATATAAAGTAGTTTCCATCACTCATCTAACACATATAAAAGATGGTGTATCATGTCACTCTTGATTTCTTTTGATTTATAAAAATAGGAAGAGTCAGAAAAGTCAAAATGCATTTATCAAGATAGAATGGCTTGATTCCTTTCTGCCCACTACCATTTCATTGACAGGGGTGAAGGGTCCAATAAGAGGGGAGTATCTTAATCTATTAAGTGTAGCCAGTGTTGGTATAATAAGCCTGTCCATAGAGGCTTATTTTGGCACTGGGCCAAGATGAATGTTCAGGATAGTAATTATCTGTTGTGGCATTATAGACAGTTGCTTTGTGGAATTTAAAGTAGAAAACCTGATGTCAAAGTCTGGTCTTAACAACATTCCTTTCTGTTTAGAAAGAACAAAACCCAATGACTTGGTAAACCACAAGAAATAATAAATCATTCAAGGCCTTCTCATGCTTTAAAATCCCAGTTTGCAACAATTGTATTAGTGTTGATAAGTGCATTGTTATTTTGAAAGAAACCACCCAAGTGAGCAGAGGCATTGATTTGATCTGTATATTAATTATTTTAGGAAAAAGTTAAAAATGAAAGAGTAAAAATAGAAAAGAGAATGCCACTTATACTGTAGCAGTAGCATGTTCAAATGCTAACAATCTACTGTAGTGGTGTACATTTAAAATAGCTAACAAGGCACTGTAGCAGTAGCATATTTAAAACAACTAACAATGCTCCATAGCAGTAGTATGTTTAAAACATCTAAACAATCTATTGTGGCCTACAAAATACTGATGAGATATTATATGATTGGTAATTATATGTATTAAATTATGTATAAACTTCAGAAGTTACTCAAAATAATTTTTTTTTAACTTTTTATCAAACTAGAACATTTTAAATACCTAATTAGAAAACAGGTATAAAATAACGAAAGAAGTAACAGTGAAGTGTAACTACACACCATTTTATTACACTTACATCAATCGTCACCATCAAATTGAGTTAAAACATAGCTTTCCATAAAATGTTTTCATGTTCACAAGATGGGAAGAACTCCTTCCTTTCCCAGTACCTTACTTCCTTGTGAGCTCCTCACAACAAAATTCCTCTGTATGTCACCAATTTTAGAAGCTGAAACTAGTCTTGGGATATTAATGAAATGACTAAACTGAGTACTGGCATATTTTGTTTCACAATAACAGGCTCTATTGATCTCATACTGTATCATGCACTCCCTAACATTGTTTATCTATGCATTTGAGATTTTACAAGTTGCATAAAATGATGACATTATTTCAGAAATCTCCAAAACTTGATGAAAGGCAAGAATACCCAAAATTTAAAACCTTGTTGGATCTTCAACATAGTTTCACTGGATGGAAAAATTCCCTTTCTAATCTTAACATTCTTCAAAGATACTACTGCTTATGCAAGTGAGAGTAGGGGTGTGATTTTAGTGTATCTGAATTTTAAAATTGCATATAACAAGATGCTACATACGTGTTAAAATAATTATCTCTACAAGTGACTGGGGAAAAGTTGACTCAATGAATGGAAAAATAACTGAATAAAAGTAAGAAGAGTGTTGCTATAATGTTCTTTTTGATTTACAGCAATGATAAAGGTGAACAAATGTTCACTAAATTGCTTACGTTTGCTGATGATATTGAGATCTTTAGTGCTGCTAGCTGTAAGAATGATATTTCTGCTTTACAAAATATTTATATTACTTAGTGGATTGGCTGATTAAATACTAGATGCCTTTTAACAATAATAAAGATACATTACATCTTGGATGTCATGATTTAAATTATAACAATGTTACAGAAGGAAACAATATTTGTGTTTCAGTTGATCAGGTTCTTAAGTTTTTCAATTAATGTGCTACTGCTAGAACAAATAGGATTTTATTTGAATCCACAGAAATCTATACTAATAAAACAGTAAGAGTGCATGTTGGTCAGTCAATGCCATTGCTCCAAGAGGAAAGAACCTTGAGACCTATAACTTTGCACAGACACTAAGGGAATTCTCAGATAGTGTACCTGGGTATTATTTTTATTACACACAGACGTTTCTCTAAATTAAAACTTTTATTTGCGAGCTCTTAGCTCTCTTACTGAAACCTTCACTGGACAGTAAAAAAAATTGTTTAAAATAAGTATCTAGGCAACAGTCATCTGATATTAAAGTTTATTTAATACATACAATTATAATAAATTTAAAATATAAATCAATTGGCTTTGTTGTAATACAAATAAGAAAAATACAATCATAAGTATTATGTAACAAAAAAATAGAAATATTTTATTCTTCGAGTAATACATTATAATATTAGTCTAGCCATACATATACTGTGTTTGTGCAAGTTTCTAAATAGTCTTTGATTTTAAATTAAAAGTGAGTTGAATAGTTTGGCTAGCTGAGAGAGTGAATGTTAAATTGAGGGTTGAACAAGAGTTTAAGTTTTATTCCATTCATTGTTTCTAAAAAAATTGTTCTATGTATTTTTAAAAATAACCATGCATAAGTTTTTTAAAAACATTTGTTTCTTTTCCTAGAAGAAACCATCCATAAAAGCATTACAATTCATATTATTAGAGTTTGTTTGCATCTGAAAAACTGTTTTCAAAATATGTATTAGAAGTAATTTTATTATACAGTTATTAATTCAAATGAAACTTTATATAAAAAAAAACAACTGACTTATGTATCAATCAAAAAAATGTAGCAAAATTAGTATTCTTGCATTTTTATCATGGTCTGATTTAAGAGGAAATAACATCAAAAAAAATTCTGTGTATTTTATAGTGATGTGCCTGTGGTATCAGAACAATCCTCCATCAAATGATATTGTGTCTGCAGACAAACACAACTAACCTTTTCAGAGTCTAAGATTAGTTAGTTAAACCCATGAAATTCTGCAAAAATAAGTTATTCTTTATTTGCAGAGGGAAGAAGGGAGTTAGGCATGATAATATTTCTGATGCTAATTATGTATCTCAGAGAAAATATAAAAAGATTCTGATTGCCAATCACAAGCAGTAAAAAATATTAAACAAAAGTGACAGTGAGACTCCACAAGAAACCAAAAATGTCATCCATATGCACTGCAATAATTAGGGTGTTAACTACAATTTCATAAATTTTTTGAAGTTTTACAATCTTAAGCTATCTATTTCACAGAAATATGACTATTGACATGTATTGGTTACACAAAAAGCAAAATTTTGATCCCTCCTGTTTCAAAGCAGTTAAGCATTAACCCTCTGTTCAGGTAATACCCTGGCCATTAGGGTGCGTCAAAAAACAAAAAGTTGTGACACTCAGTCGCTCGCTTATAATTTAATTCCATTCAATGAAAAAAATATGCTAGCATAAAAATCAATCCAATACATTAATATTTAGGGGTTGCGCAATGCATACAAAATAACAACGTGCTTCCAGAACCAAATGAAAAGTTGGCATTAGTGAAAGGCTAGCTTCGGCTTTAGACAGAATCCAGATCAGTGACCGAAAAGCCGCACAAATTTTGCTTCCTTTTGCAGTTCATATTGGACATAATATCGAGGATCTTGCCATTAGCCCCAGTTCCATAAGGAGGAAATGAATTACTAACCGTACTCTTCTAGCAGCTGAATTGAAGGAAAGTTTTTCTCTAAACGTTCCTTTGACATTACATTGGGATGGTAAGCTGATGCCTGACTTGGTTGGCAGAGAGAAGATCGAATGTTTGGCAATTTTAGTTTCAGGTGAAGGTGTAGAGAAGATTCTTTCAGTGCTTAAGATTGATAGTGGGGATGCAAATTCAGTAGCTTCTGAGATCAGATCAGTTTTAGTAGAATGGAATGTAAAAGACAGAATTAAAATCGCTTTGCTTTGACACCACGGCGACCAATACAGGATCCAAATCTGGCGTCTGTCTGAGGATTGAAATGTTACTTGAACATGAGCTCTTGCACCTTGCCTGTAGACATCACATTTTGGAGATTCTTCTGAGCTGTATTCTCTACTCTCGATAGAGACATCAAAAGTCCAGATATTACTTTGTTTTAAACTTTAGAGATTGTTGGCCTAAAATTAATAAAACTAAGTACATAACAGCAGTAGAAGCAATGCCACTCCGAATACAGCCTTGGAAGGACGAAATTATTCAATTTTGTCAGAATCTCCTTCAATCTCATCAACCATGGGACGATTATAAAGAGCTCTTGGAATTAGCTGTCATTTTTCTTGGATCTCTTCCACATGGATGTTCTTCAGTTTCTTTCCGTACTTCTGGTGCTGTACATCGTGCACGATGGATGGCTCGAGCAATATATTCTCTAAAAATTTGGATGTTCCAAGAGGAGTTTGGTAGACTGCAATCACGGCCTGCTTCATATCGTTTCATTTGACGCACATTTCTGCAGCAAACTTGGCAATTTGTGTGTCTTTATAACTAAACATTACTTGCTCTCATGGTTTACAGCTAAGGATGCTTCCGTGGCAGCTCGAAGGGACCTTACACTACTCAAGGAACTTGCATTGCATGAAAATCATATGATTAAGGAAGTTGGTACAAAGGCAATGAAATCGGCATTTATCTGAGGTTGCAGTTGGGCTTGCGCTCTTTGATGACGGTGTAACGAATAGCTACAAACTCAAGTTGGTCTCAAATATGAATACCGTGAAAGAATCTCTTAGGCCAACTCCACGTTTAACAGTTGATGCTGCAAGCAATGCTGTTTCCAGAAAACTTCCAGATTTTTTTACCTCGGCAACGAAGAAAATTTTCTACCATCTGGATATTAGTAGCGCATTTTATCATTACCACCGAAAGAGTGGAGTGCCTCGAAGAGTACAAACAAGGAAAGGACAGAGTAAAGAAACTTTTGCGACAAATGACGCAGCTGAAAGAGGAGTAGCTTTAATTCAACAGTTTATGGCAAAGGGCCGCACCAAGAACGAAGATCAATTTCGGTATATGATTCAGGTGGCAGAAGAACATCGGCGAACATAATGCGAAGGGGGCAGGCAAGATAAAACTTCAATGAAATAAATTTTTCTTTCAAGTTTTATGTTTTTTGCTAATTGTATAATCAATAAATATTAAATAATTTCTTTAAATAATTTAATTACCATTAACAATGTAATGTAGGGTAAATTTAAGGAAAATAGTGAACTTTGCGAGGGATGCCGACCCCTAAATACTTTGCGATCTTTTCTCATGCAGTGGCACAACTGAGCAAAAAAATTGGGACATTTTAATTTTTATCCTTTATCCGCTAACACAGCCTACTGGCCATGTCTGATAAAGATGGCTAGTCTATAATAATAAAAGAGCTTGTGTGTGTGTGTGTGACCACCACAGCTTTAAGAGGAAAGAACCTAGAGATTTTGCATGCATACTGAATGGGTTCTGAGAATGTGCACTGTGATATTATTTTTTAGATTTGACTTAAAAAACTTAAGCCTTTTTTTAGCCCTTCAAGTCCCATATCTTTGCTTTCTGAAAGTCAGTAGAAAAATGCCATATTTTTCCTAATTCTCAATTAAATAAATTATATGCAGAGGTTTTCTGCCAAAGACTTAAAAAAGAACAAAATGGCCAAAGAAGTTGCTAAAATTGGTTTAAAATTTTGAAAAAAAATTGACATGTTTTTCCAAAACAGAACAAAATTCAAAAGGGTATGAGGCCAAACATTTCTTAACCAGTCAAAAGCAACAGGGAAGGAAATGAAGGCATCGGGACTCATGAAACAGACACCTAGAATACCAAAAGAAGGCTCGAATAAAAGTTTGGAAAACGATATCACACAAAACAGTTAAAGAATCTTAGACACATAAAAAAACAAATACTGAACATCCAGACAGAGGTATGAAAGGAGTACAGAAACACGGTGGGTCAGGCAGTGTCATGAACGTTTCATCTGTTTATAAGAAGTACTCTCCAGTTTTGGTTGTACATAAAACAGACTCTTCCTCTTCTGTGTGTGTTCAATCTTTTATATATGACATGACATCTGGAAATGAAAAGAGAGGGTTACTGGTTCTTATCTAATTACACTCTGGCCATTTAGCCATTTGAAAATAAGGTTACACTAGATCTGCATGTTCAGTAATGAAGACTTGTTCATTCACAGAAAGGAGTTCAGGTGTCTGTTGTACAGCAAGCCAGCACTTTCTTTTTTTCAAAGGAATATGACACAATAAAGCCAAAATTAACTGTTGACAAATACAAGATAAACACCACTTAGGTAAAACTACAAAGCTGAAAAAATAAAATGTATTGAAGTAAGAAACCACTGAATGAATTAACTTTACCATTACTGAATAAAACCATACGAACCTCATTAGTTTTTAATCATAATTCTCAAAATTATTTATACACAAATTTCATGTAGGTCCAATGCTTTGTTGATTAATTTTTATTATAATGTACGAGTCGCACATATAAAATATAGCATCACCACTGTAATTAATCCCACTAATTATTGTTGGTGTTTTCTATGAATTTTATCAAGGAGATCAGTAATTTCATCTATAGCTTTGTTCAGTTCTTTACACTAACTGTTGTAACAGACAAAAACAAACTACTCAATACAATGCAACACAAGACTACCTGTATTGAATAGTATAAAGACAGTTAATAATTTAATAAACAGTGTAGAACTCACATCATTCATAACTAGTAACAACCAAGAGTACGAAGCTGTTGTATTATATTCAATAAAGGAGTTTTAATAATTTACATACACACATTTACCTAATTATGATTGAAAATAATAAACTGGTCTGTAACCAGTAACAAAAATGTGTTGCATAATGAGGAAACAACCTAAAAATATGTAGTTAACAAGCAATCATGAATAATAAATATATATATTATTTTTACCACTCTAAAAAAAATTGTTGAAAGTTTTGAGAAAAAAAAGAGAGAACGTTATCACAGAATCCCTGCACATAAAAGTGAACTAGATTCCATGGCTTTCTTTTACCATATTCAATTATTTTCCATGACATTTATCCATTTATTAATGACTGTCCATTAGACTTGTTGACATGTACATTTGTTCAAATCAAAGTTCTCTAAGACAAAATAACATAATTATCAATATCTACTAAGTTAAAGCACATCAACTTTGTGAACGATGACCGAAGAAGGTCGGAACGTTGTTCGCTCTTCTTCGTAAAATATATTCTCAACTCAAACGAGCCGTTTTTGCATATACATTTCTCAACAACTGGGTTTTCTCGACATCACTGATTATTTCTTCATCACGGCGATTGTACGAGAAGTGTAAGTCTTTGTGTTTTTCTCAGTGTATTTGCACTTATCTGTCACCATTATGTCTGAACTAGCACACCATACACCACTATTAACAGTACACGCTCACACGATTGTTAAGAATCGTTATTTTTATGACACAAGCAATTAAAACAGCATTACATCCACCACTATACTGGTACAGGTATGTAGATGACACGGTTTTCAATCACATTAACTCTATACATCCCAACATCAACTTCACATGTGAACAAGAAGGAAGCAATCAAATATTATTTCTTAACCTCAAAATTACAAGAACCGATACACAATTTAAAACAGAAATCCACCGAAAAATCACCTATACTAGACTATACATTCCTTGGGAGTCAGCACGTGAAACAAAACAAAAACTCAACATACTAAGAAACCAAATAAACACAGCCATAAAACTATGCTCACCAGATAAAATTAACGATGAATTAGACAAAATAAAACAATACTTCTTCAACATCAATAAGTTTCCTCCACAAACTGTAGAAAACATTATACACACACACCTAGACAGAAAGCAAAATCAACCAACAAAAGTAAATATATCTCACGAATCAAAGAATCACGAAACCATATACTGCTGCATGCCATATATTCCTGACATCAGCAGACAAATAACAAACATTTGGCAAAAACTAGTAACAAAATATGACATTCCAGTTAATACCAAATTTATTCAAAAAACCAGGCACAAAACTGAGGTCTATACTATTTAAAAACTACACTGATAAATACAACACCAACATTATAAAATACAATGTGATAACTGCCATGACTTCTATATTGGAGAAACAAGTAGAAAAATGGAAACTAGATTTAAAGAACATAAAAAGTCACCTTCACACGTTTTCGAACACTACAAGTCAAATAAATACAACATAACCATAGAAAATACTCAAATACTAAATAAAGAAACAAACATAAACAAACGCAAAATTAAAGAAGCCTTACTTATACAACAACTTAAATCCAAAATAAACCAATATAAAGGAACGCCTTTATACCTATATTAAATATAATAAAATAAATAATATAAAATTATATATTCGAACATCCAACACCGCCCTCTACATTCCGACACTCAGTTACACAACCCCTTCCAAACATGTGGTCAGCTTCCGGTCAGTTACCTCTTTCTTTCTTTGTGAACCTGACAATGACCGAAGAAGGTCGAAAAGTTGTTCGCTCTTCTGCGTAAAATATTTTCTCAACCCAAACGAGCCGTTTTTGCATATATATATATATATATATATGGCTCATTCCTTAGTAGACCATAATCTCTAAAATGATGATGGTCGAAACTACAGTCACAGTACTCTTTCTTGGCAATTTCATTTGTCCCTTCATCCAGATGCTGTAATTCAATCAGCTTCTCTAACAAAATTTTAAAGTGATATTTAGAAACATCTGGCTTATCAAAAATTTTGTTAGGGTTGAGACAGTCTAAATATTGAGCAAACGTAGAGATGTTTGGTGTTTTCTCAATTAAATGTTTCACAACAATGTATAAAAATTCCTTACATTTCATACAGAACTACATGACTGATAAGTCTGAGACATCTTGCATATTTTGTAATATAGACTGGTTTTTAAACACAAAAACCAATCTTCTTGTAGTTGGCATGATTAATAGAGTCTTGGCTCTTGAACACTTATCAATTCCTTGATATACTGTTCAAGGTGACCAGAGAGAAATGGTGTCATAATTATCACTATGGTCTTAAAAAAAATGGCAATCGAACCAGGGTAAACTTATCTGACACTGCCTCTTTGACAGGAAGATATGACTGACTAGAAGGTTCATTCCATTTTCCTTGCACAGCTTTAATATATTTAATTACATTTAGGCACATCTCAATAGTTCTTGCAGCAAAATGTCTATTCTCAAGACAATAATGGGAAAAAAATTGAAGTGGGAAGACTGATTATCCTGTAATAGTGATGTGGTCATCCCTTTGTACTGAACTATCTTTGAACAAACATTAAGGAGCTTTAACTAGTTTAGTTGCACCATAATGTAACTTTTCATAACCATTTTTAAGAGAATTATGAAATGTATGAAGACCACAGCCTTCAATGTTTTGTTAGTCCATGTGATCCAGTCTCAAACTCCTTTATTTTGTTACATAGTAAGTAATGTAACTTCCAATTCACTATTGATTCATCCATGGAGAGTTGGATAATTTTCTTCATTCCAATGTTTGAAATGGATTCCAATTACACAGGCAGCAGATCCACAGCCTTGCCATGACCAATGAAATTGGAGGTAAAGTAACTTGGAACAATGCAATTCACCAACAAGATCCCTAACACTTCTAACACTTGCTTCTTATTCAAGCTGGTGTTGCAAGATTCATTTTACAATTTTATTCACTTGTTTCAAGCATTTAGCCAATGATTATCAAAATATGGACCAAGTCCAAAGCCTACAAGATAAGCACACTTGTCTTCACCACACATGAATTTCTGAGCTATACTATTGTCAGGAAACAATTGTTTCAATGTTTCAGAAATGTTATTACTATTATTGGAGCTGAAATGAGATGTTATGTAACTAAACATTGTTGATATTTTTAATGATATTCACCAACATTTTGCTAAAACATAAATTTAATGACTTTCCAGGACTTAAAAATACCATTTTTAAATTCCATGATTTTTCAAATTTGCCAGGACTCATGGGAACTATGGACAAAACATATCTGACCAGGGATCTGGACTGGACTGGAAGTACAGGTAGGAAATGGAAGGTAAGAGAATTGGTATAAGAGTCAGAACACTGACACTGGCAGTGTAGATCCTAGGAAAAATAGCACCACAGTCAGAATAGAAGATAACACAAAAGAAATGGTAAGGATATGGGTAACATATTGGCATAAAACCTAAAAGATGACAACCACAAGCAATGAGGAGGAGGAATTATGTCATCACAGAGGGAATGTAGATGGAATATTAAGATGAATGCTGAATCTAGGGCAGGAAAGGGTACAAAGAATAACATTAAAATCCCAATAGGGAAAGTAAGTGAACAGAAAGAAACGGAAGGAGATTAACCTACACTGGTGAAAATTAGTAATGAATAGCTCAACATGAACACTCAATGAAAAAAAATCAGATAGAACAATACGTAGATATTACTAGTTGTAATGATATATACCCAGCATACAAAGAGCTGACAGATGTCAAAAAGGCAAAACATTTTCTAGTTCACAAAGACTGTAAAATTTACAAACATACTGACAGAAATTACCATAGAATAGGCCCAGCATGGCCAGGTGGTTAAGGTGCTTGACTCATAATCTGAAGGTTGTGGGTTCGAATCCCCATCGCACCAAACATGCTCGCCCTTTCAACTGTGTGAGCATTACAATGTTACGGTCAATTCCACTATTCATTGGTAAAATAGTCCAAAAGTTGGCGGTGGGTGGTGATGACTAGCTGCCTTCCCTCGACCTTACACTGCTAAATTAGGGACGGCTAGTGCAGATAGCCCTAATGTAGCTTTGTGCAAAATTCAAAAAACAATTAGCATATTAAAAAAAGAAGCCATATTTAAGGTACCAGCTAGATCAAGTAACCTATATGATAAAGACTGAATTAATTCCTCCACTGACTGAAATTAGGATGAAAAAAATGTTCAAAGAGAATGAAGTATTTGTTACTAGTAATAATGATATTGGAGATTTAAACTAACAAAACATACCCATATAATAAAGAGAAGCCACATCAGGCTATCTGCTATGTCCAACAAAGAGAATCAAACCCATAATTTAGTTATTACAAATAATTATATATACACACACCACACTTTTTATATATATAAAATTCACAAACAATATTCAGTCATCTATTTTGTCTGGAACAGAATATTTTGACGACAATCCAGGTTCATGAGGCGTAAACTATTGTTATGTTGATACACAGGCAAACTTTATTTGACGAGAAAACTAGCTAGTTCGATTCTTGGAAGACCTCACGCGGTTTATAAGCTCACTTTCTATCGAGAATGACATTAATGTCCTCCTACAAATACTAACGCCCGAAGTTAAAAGGTTGCTAATATTTGAAATCTATAAATGCCCTCAGTCAAATATCTACTTTTTCCGATTAATAAGCGTTAATCACAGTTACAGCTTACGAGGCTTATAGTACACTGAATGTACCCGACCATTACTGTCTCTTGGCGTCTTGCTTTTATATACTCATTAGGCGAGTTTCTCGAAAATTCAACAGTATTTGAAGATACGCTACGGTTTTCATAAAATATATATAGTTAATATCTACTCTCAACATCTTTTTTTTTTTTTTAATTTAGAGAACAAGCAGGACTTGCATCATACACATCCAACAATATACATCACAAGCATCTAAAATGAACTATAGTGGTAAATTAGTTACCTTACTCATGAGGTATTCTTAGATGAATTTCAATACTAAAATCAGATTAACGTTACAATAAATG
The DNA here is from genome assembly GCF_004210375.1 of Tachypleus tridentatus. Classification (NCBI taxonomy): domain Eukaryota; kingdom Metazoa; phylum Arthropoda; class Merostomata; order Xiphosura; family Limulidae; genus Tachypleus; species Tachypleus tridentatus. The sequence continues at coordinate 129,088,263 of NC_134834.1, read as the reverse complement.
TGGGAACATAGATTCATAGTTCTCTACCAATTAGACAAGACACTTTAATATATTTTAATGCTGTAAATGGAATCATCTACAGCGATAATGACACAATATCTTACATCTACAAATTTACAGAACAAGCAGGACTTGTGCAACATGCGTCCAACAATATACGACATATCCATTAAACTAAAACAAATTCGGATATTACAATAAATGTATAACAGCGAGACCTGGCATGGCTAGGTGGGTTAAGGCGTTCGACTCGTACTCTTAGGGCCGCGGATTCGAATCCCCGTCGCACCAAACATGTTCGCCCTTTCAACCGTGAGGGCGTTATAATGTGACGGTCAATCCGACAATTCGTTGGTAAAAGAGTAGCGGAAGAGTTGGCGGTGAGTAGTGATGACAAGCTGCCTTCCCTCTAGTCTTACACTGCTAAATTAGGGACGGCTAGCGCAGATAACCCTCGAGTAGTTTTGCGCGAAATTCTAAAAAAAAAACAAAAAAAAACGACAAACATTACCACCTCTGTCCTTAGAGAATTAAAAATTGGTGTTAGACAATTTTTAACTAATTTAATACACACACACACACACACACACATTGATAACAATATATTAAATACAATACACTCAAAGAATTATAGAATTTCAAAAAATCATGACAATATAAAAGACAATTAATACAAATTGCCTAATGATAATAAAATTATATAGCATGTGAAACACGAATGTTATCTCTTTGGCTTAACACAGTCAATAACCACACAACTGAATGGTTTTTCAAAATCTGCGATAGATTTTAAAGGAGCAACGGGAATTTTCTGGTTAGGTTTTCTAACCAACTAACAGGTATGACACGTTTCAAAAACTGAGAAACATCTTACTTAATACTTGGCCAAAATAAATGTCTCATAATTTTGTCACACGCCTTGTTGACATGTAGGTGAAGTTTCACATCTCTCATGTGAAGTTTATTGGCAACTTTCAATACTTCAGAACACTATGCCTTTGGATAAACTACAGCCCAGTTCTCCGAGGCTAACAAATTTGTGATCTCTATTTTTTCAAAAGCACATCACTTTTGACAAGGTAACCGTTTGAAACTTTCTTCATTTTATTCTTTGGAAGCGTATTATTAAATAGTGAAGAGATTTGTGAATTATTTTCTTGTTCAGCAAATGGAGCTTCCTCAGCTAAACCAGGCCCCTCACGTTCATCATTACCACTCACCAACAAATTTTAGTACAAAAATTATTCACAAGATCCCCATTGGGTCGAAAGAAGTCCGAGACAAACCTATAATACTGTCCTCTGAACAAGTATTTATCATTGATTATTCTGCTTAATTTCTTTACCTGAGGTCGAGTCATAGCACACGAGGAAAAAATGTATGGATTCTTCTCAACAACACCATCATCCTTAAATGAAACTGTGATCACCTTGCCAACTATCTTAGGCTCAGCAACAAGTTTTCCACAGTCAAATCGTTTGCCAACTATAATGATAATCCTTAAACAGCAGAGTATGTCTTACTCCAACCACAACTGGTCCTGAAACTAGGTCTTATGCTAAGTACATGTAATGAAGAGGAACATAAACAAAGCCGCCCTCAACACCCCAAGCAATAATAGACTTACCAGTGACAAAACTTGAATCTAAAAGCAATACTTATGAGTAAGGGATTAGCAGTGTCATTTGTCAAAGACAGAACCAAGAGACACAAAAGGTCTAAATTCAACCCTAACTAGATAAACCTTTTATATAAGTAGCCAAATCAACAACATTGGGTGATCTGATGGAACTACATCCATATATGGATATGAACGCACTGGATGTTGCCTCCTTTTCTCTATTTCACAGACCAACAATCGGACATAACATGAATGTTTTTTACAAAAATGGCAGACAGGCCTTGATGACTTTGATAAAGTTTTATCTTACATGTAATATGATTTCAAAATAGAGAAACTGGATTTTTCAGAAAAATTCTAACGTTTATTCTATTCAACAGATACGGGTTTTTCTTTAAATTATAAGAATTTCTTTTTACGCAAAGTGGGTTTTGTATTAAAATGTATTCATAGGAAAAAGCAACTGTGTGTTTCAACTTTCTTTTCATCCACATAAGTTTTGAAGTCGTCACTTGTCCAGTGTTTAAATTCCTCATTTAGACATAATTATTTATCTTAAATGTGTCGAAACTGTTGCCAATATTCATAGAGTTACACCATCGATCAAAAAAAAAAAAAAAAATTTTGGGGAGAATTCCATATAAATTTGGTTATCTTACTTGCAATAACCTCGAAATTTTCGATGATAAGCCTTCATCGAAGGGCTATCTGCACTAGCCGTCCCTAATTTAGCAGTGTAAGGTAGAGGGAAGACAGCTAGTCACCACCACCCACCGCCAACTCTTGAGCTACTCTACTCTTTTACCAACGAATAGTGGGATTGACTGACACATTATAACGCCCCCACGGCTGGGACGGCGAGCATGTTTGGTATGATGGGAATTCGAACTTGCGACCGTCAGATTATGAGTCGAGCACCTTAACCACCTGGCCATGCTGGGCCTATTCTATGGTAATTTCTGTCAGTATGTTTGTAAATTTTACAGTCTTTGTGAACTAGAAAATGTTTTGCCTTTTTGACATCTGTCAGCTCTTTGTATGCTGGGTATATATCATTACAACTAGTAATATCTACATATTGTTCTATCTGATTTTTTTCATTGAGTGTTCATGTTGAGCTATTCATTACTAATTTTCACCAGTGTGGGTTAATCTCCTTCCGTTTCTTTCTGTTCCCTTACTTTCCCTATTGGGATTTTAATGTTATTCTTTGTACCCTTTCCTGCCCTAGATTCAGCATTCGTCTTAATATTCCATCTACATTTCCTCTGTGATGACATAATTCCTCGTATGCTTTGAAGATATCTGCTTTAACCTTAACATAATTTGTACAATCTATAGAGATAGCAGCATAAGCTTCTTGGGTTTGAACAGTTAAAACGCTGTAATAATAATGACCATTTTTCGGTGAGCCGTTTCACGGTTTGGAGAAATTACTCGTAATTTTGACAGTATTTATCAACTTCAATTTCATTAAATTATGGTACCTTAATATATTTATTGAGTTCAAAATTGTCATTTTGCTTTGTCAATCAGAGTTGAGTCTAATTTCTATTTCATTCAGCCTAATTTTTTTCTCTGCTTTGAGACGTTTACTTTCCCTTTCCATACGAGCTTACTCTATCTTTTTCGGCTTTAATACAGGCTTGCTCAAGCTCGATTTGTATAAGTTCTAATTGGGTTTCTAACTTATCTTTATCACTCAACTCTGGTTGCTAATGGAGATACCAGAGTTTTCCTCTAATGCTTCCTCAGACTAATATTTCAACAAAATGTCCTTTTAGTTTATTTTTCTCAATTATTTTAGACCTTTGAGTCTAAAATCTTGGCACTTTCGAGCAATTTAATTTTATTATGTTTTTCGAGGAAAGGTGAATCAAGAAAATCTTGATAATCAAATATGATCAACTATTATTGGCACTGATAAATACGACTTGAATTGAGATTTCAATTTTAATATAGAACTTATTTTGACTCTGATTCAGATCCCAGACAACCCCCCAATTTTTCATGTTACATATTATAATTATTCTCAGACGTGTCTTCGTAAATAATATATTGCTGATTCTTATTCTCGAGAAACTTCTACAAATTTAGAGAAAAGCGGGACTTGTGCAATACACATTCAACCAAAACACAAACAATCACCTTCTACGTATACGTCACATGCACCAAAAATTTATAACAGTAATTCCGCTACAACATATTGTTTGTTTTGTTCCTGAATTTCGCGCAAAGCTACTCGAGGGTTATCTGCACTAACCGTTTCTAATTTAGCAGTGTAAGACTAGAGAGAAGGCAGCTTGTCATCACTACCCACCGCCTACTCTTTAACCAACGAATAATGGGATTGACCGAACTTTATAAAGCCCTCACGGCTGAAAGGGCGAGTATCTTTGGTGCGACGGGAATTCGAACCCGGGACCCTCAGATTACGAGTCGCACACCTTAACCCACCTGGCTATGCTGGGCCTGCTACACTGAAGTACTTTTATATAGAAAGCAAAATCCTAAATATTTGTTAAAGCAAAGTTTTTGAAATGGACCTTAGTAATTCGTATTTTCAATTCTACATTATTTATCATTTTAATCGGTCACATTTAAATCGACAGAAAGCTACATTGACCATAATAAATATAAATTCATACAACATAGACAATTAAGAACTTTTACTGAGTTGTAATCAAACTGCTAACTATTTGGTTGTTGGTATTTTCTTTTTTCTAAGAGAAGAGGACAATATAAAATCCAAGCGCTGCATTCACCTTATAAATCTAAAACCAGAATAAAACAGACACTTAAGTGGTTGAGAACTTTCATTGGGGATGTTGATAAACCATAATAAGACAAAGCATTTGAAATGCACAAATGTAGTTGATGTAATTATTAGGTTGTCTGGAAATAAATTTCGGAATTCTCACGATGACATTTATAAGCTGAATATTGAGTAACTTATCATTGGTTGGTTTAATCCAACGATTGTAGCTTACAAGGTATCTTAATTGTCTGCTGTTTCAAATATACTCAGAGTAAGTTTCACAACCCCCATGGCACCATGGAAAGAAGGACTTTCGTCTGTTTTCCTCTACGACTTCAATCTTGGACGAAAAGATACCGAAACTACACGGAACATCAATCAGGCATTCGATGTGGAGATAAAAGTCTTGAAAAACACGAAGTATCATGGAAGGAAGCCATCTTTAGATGAAAACACATTAAGGGAAACAGTTGAGACAGACCCTCACACAACAGTATGTGAGCTTGCATAAAAGTTAGGCAAAAGCTAATCAAGTATTGTTAAGACGATCGGAAAAACGAAAAAGTTGGATAAGTGGGATCCGCATGATCTGACTGAAGATTAACAAAATCGGCGTTATAAGACCTGCTCTACATTGCTTTTGTAGAGCTGAAATGATCCATTTTTTGAACGGATAGTGACATGCGATGAAAAGTGGATTCTGTACGACAATCAGAAACGCTCTGCACAAGGACTCGATCGCAAAACAGAACCAAAGCATTTCACATAGCCCAAGTTTCACCATAGAAAGGTTATGGGGGCTGTATGACAGACTGCAGCAGACATCATTCACTACAACTTTTTGAATCCAGGGAAAACAATGACAGCGGACAAATACTGTCAAGAATTGACAGAAATACATCGAAAGTTGCGCGAGAAACAACCAGCTCTGGCCAATCAAAGGGGCCCCTATTCTTCTTCATGACAATGTTCTTCCCCACGTGTCAAGGATGACGCTCCAAAAATTGAACGGATTGGGAATCGAGGTTTTGCTTCAACCATCTTATTCTCCAGACCTTTCCCCTACAGATTTTTTCAAGCACTTTGACAACTTTTGAACAATAAACGCTTTCAAAACCAGGCAGCTGCAGAAGAAGCTTTCAGGACGTTCATTGACCATAGAAACTTTGATTTCTACAGCATAAACAGCATCGTTACACGTTGGCAAAAGTGTGTTGAAGCAAATAGTGCTTAGTTTGGTTAAAGCATGTTTTACAACACTGGTTTATACTTTTCCAAACTTCGCAGTTTCTGGACAACCTAATAATTACATTTTTCCAAATTGAAATTAGCCACTGGACAGGTAAAATCGATATTGGTCATTATAATACACAAACAAGAACTATATAACAATTTATTATTGGATGTCTCTTACTAAGTATTTAATTAATCTCTCAAATATTTGTTAAGACATGATACTTCAAGTATATTTTCGTAATTTTTGGGTTTATCTTCTACAATTGTTCCCATTTTCCAATAGAAATTTGGTGGTATAAAGCTACAATTCGTTATAAGATATATAAATTTGTCTAATAGAGACAGCTGCGGGAAATTTAGTAGCCACATTTACCTTTAGAAACGTAAAGCCAAAATTAAATATATACGCTACTGCTTGCGAAATTTTATTGGGGTATAATCCAACTACAAGATGTTTGTGATGACGAGAAACTCAAACTTCAAGTAAAACCATATGCTCAAGACGGCTGGTATGGGTATTGAAACATTAATTAAATACAAAACAACGTTTCGACCTTCTTAGGTCATACTGACCCGAGAAAGACTAGAATCTTTCGTCGAGGCCGAGTTTTTCTCCAATCCTTTTCCCTGGTCGACCTCACCTGGCAAAGTATATTAAGTGCGTTGATAACGGTTTTTATTTGTTATTTTTCTAATTGAAAAATCCAAGAACTACATTTACCTTTAGAAATCTGGAAAAAATAGTATTACGTTTTTGGTAAAGCAAATTAGTTGATGTGTGCCTTTGTATTTTTCATTTTTTTTTTCACTTGAAAATGGCCGTTGGAGAACTACACTGGTTATTATAAATCTATACTAAATAACGTCAGTTCATTGAGTGATTAATTAAAAGCAACTAAATATATGTTAAGGCATTGTATTCAAAGTGTATTTTCTCAGATTTTATTTTTACTTGTGAAAATTTTCTCAGGTACTAAACTTTCTTTTCAGTTCTGGCTTTTGTTTTCTAACTGCATGGGTCATTTGCAACTGAGAAAATAACCAAGCTAAACAGCAATTTAACTAAACAGTTAAACCAAATAATTTGAATATGCATTACGTATACTGTATTAGATATAAAGGCAATAAATTTAGTAATGTTACTCTAACGCAAACGCAAACTAACGTGGCAGGGGTTTAGTTTAGAGAGAGAGAGAAAAATCAGAAGAATTCAGGAACGTTGTGGTTTATCTTCGTCCCCTTTCGTGGAAGGTTATTGAATTTAGCTTTTTTTAATATAATAATTTTTACACTCTTTTTTAGGTGAAGGAGTGAAATTGGTCATACTTAATATTATCCACGAACGAGGCAAAGGTAGTACCGGAGAAAACGGCCAGATCCCGTCCCGAAAGACAGATGTCATAGTAAACGTGAACATACAAATAAACGACCCAATTCAGGGCATAGCAATAAAGTTGCCTTGGCTGGGATCTAAAGATCCAATGCCTAAGTTTTTGCTGTGGGGGGAAACGGGAGCGCCCCAAGAAAAACCCACTTTCACAGGACAGGCGTCGAAAGTTTTACCTGTCCTGTGCTCGAAACCTGAAAAAAGAAAATACATGAATTTTGCCCTTTAAGTGTATTGTTTTGTGAATTGCGATTCTTGAAATATGTTGTATGGTGAAGTAAATTTGGTTGGTGCACTAGTTAGTTTGTAGAGTGATGCCGTTAGTTTGTTTCTGTGTTTTGCTTTTAAATAGTATTTGTGTGATATTTCTGTTAGTCTATTTATTAGTGTTGGTAAGTTGCTGATTTGATGTATATAATTTGCTGGAGTGAATGATGGTAGACTGAATGCAGATCTTAGTATTTTATTTTGTTGAACTTGGATTTTCTGGAGTGTGTTATTTGACATATTATATGCGACTTCACATCCATACTCTATTAGTGGACGGATGTAAGCCTTGTATATTTGGATAATGGTTTTTGGTGAGCATTTTCAGTGTTTGCTGGTTTTCTAATTGATGAGTGTATGTTGTTGACATGTTTTTTCCATGTGTCGAAAGTGATGCCAAGGAATGTGATGTTTTTGCTCATGTTAATTGGCGTATTTCCAAGTGATAATTTTATTTTTTCTAGATTTTTTCTTTTTAGTTTCCTGTAGAAGGTGATTGCTTGTGTTTTGGTTAGATTTAAAACTACTCTCCACTTGTTACTCCAGGTCGAGACGTTGTTCAGTGATTCTTGCACGCGAGACATGGCCATTACTGGGTTTCTGGAGGTGCTCCAGATAGCGATGTCGTCTGCGTATTGTGAATTATGCGTGTATGTTAAATTGGGGAAAGGTATGTCACTGACGAAAATAATATATAGTAGTGGAGAAAGGACTGATCCTTGGGGCACTCCTGCAGTTATATTGAATGATTTAGATATAGTTTTATTGACTCTTACTTGTGCTGTTCTATCTGTCAGGAAGTTTGATATCCATTTAACTATGGTAGGGTTTATTTTTAGATGAGTTACTTTGTATTTGATGGCATTGTGCCATACGCTGTCAAATGCTTTTTTAACGTCTAGGAACACACCAATGGTTACTTGGTTGTTGTTAAAAGCTTTGTAGACTGATTCGGTGAGTCGTGTGAGGTGATCTGTTGTTTGCCTGTTTTTTCTGGAGGCGTTTTGGGATTCTGGGAGGATGTTGTTTATTTCACAAAAGTGAAGAAAACGGTTAGAGATAATCCTCTCCATCAGTTTGCCAAGGCAGCTTAACAGACTGATGGGACGGAAATTATCTGGATTGGTCCTGTTAGTTTGTTTCTTTGGAATCGTGGTTATGATGGCTTTTTTTCCCAAGTGTCGGGGTAATATCCAGTTGTTAATGAAATGTTCATGATGTTTGTGAGGTGTTGTAATAGGAGAGTAGAGCTTTTTTTCAGAATAATGTTTGGTATTTGGTCATGTCCGGGGATGTGTTTTTCAAGTTTTTAATGTTGATTTTTAGTTCAGTGATGGTAATTTTCCTGTTAATTAAACTTAAGTATGTTTCCAGTGTCTTGCCAGGGAATTGTGGTGAGAATGAAGCTTGGTTTGTATTGATGAAGTTGTTGACAGTGTTGTGTGTCAAAGTCGGCTGAGTTTAGGTTGCTGCTTTCTCTACGTCCGTCCTTGCGATTCTATTGTTGTGCGTGATATGTTGTAGCATATGATTTGTATTTTTATCGGAAGAAATACTCTTGAATTTTGGATTGTTTTTTACTTTTTCCAAGTTTTTACAAAAGTTTTTCCAATTAGTTTCTTTTGCTATTTTAATTTCTTGTTTAATTTTTGCATTTGTTCTGTTGATCTGCGTTTTGTTAGATGGGTCACGTGTAATATAGTGTGTTCGTCTTAATTGCCTGCGTTTGATTATCAGTGCGTGAATTTCCGGTGATTATGTAAGTGTTTTCACCCTATTTTAGGGATTGTATTTTTTATTGCTTTATGTATGGCTTCTGTAACTTGATTAACATAGTTGTCTAGTTCTGTTTTGTTGTTAGCATGTTCAATTGGGTGGGGTAGATGTGAATCTAGTGAAGCGTTGAAAATGTTTTGGTGTAAGTGTATGCTGAGGGAGGCAGGGTGGCGTGGATGAATCATACAGGAAATAGGGAAGTGGTCACTCGTGATTTCATCATGTACTCTGAAGTTAGAGATTCTATTTACTGTGTCTTTGGGGACTATGATGTAATCAAGTACATCATATGAGCCGTTGGCGGCAAAAATGTTACTCTAGATTCCCTTTCCCACTTTTATACCGAATTACGACTGAATGGTCTGTTCCTGTCTCCTCCCTTTACCTACTAGTAGCCCTTTTTTTCTTGAGCCATTCCCAACAAATGATATCTGCAAGGTCTAATAATTAAAGGTTTAAAGTGTAGAAAAAGCCTAGCTACATCCTTCTAGTTTTCATTGAAGCTTAACCCATGTACATGCACAATCAGTTCTTATTGTACAGAAAACAAGGAATTCCTCATAATACTGTAACTTTACCATTTTGGTAAAACCCAGTTTAATATATTGCGCCAATATTTTGGATGAAATGCTAATATACTTCTCATAAGAACAATGGTTCCCAAGATCACCCTGTCATTAAGACCAAATATCAATCCCCATATTGGGATTCACCTTTAAATGTCGACAGAAGAAAGTGAGGTTACTTAACTATGCAAAACATTTTATTTTACATGAAAATTCATACATTTCCGGTGTTAAAGGAAAAAATATGCAGATTAAAGCATGAAACTGTATTTACATTTGATCTGATATATTTATTTGATATTGACTTCAGAAACACATTACAAGTTACAAAGTATATAAACTTTCATGTGAAAATAAAGATGCAAGTTTAAATAGGTCAAATTTAGGGGTATATACTTAAATAATTAAAACACAAATATCATATTTCATTATCGTTTCAGTATTCTGGCGTTGTCTAATCTGTATACCATAATATATGTCCAATAACTGTTATAAGTAACTTTTCATCTAACTCTACCTAAATTTTCATGTACCAGTACATTTTCCCATCATGAATACTTCAATACAGTGCATAATAGTATTTTTTCAACTTGTACAAAGTTACCATTATGCAATAATTGTAGTCTACCATAATTTATAATAGCAAATCAAAATATTAAAATGTAAATCCAATTTTCTCTCAAGACCTAATTTGTTTTTTGTTTTTTTCGTGTTTTTGTTCAGACAACACCTGTGTCGGTAAGGTATGCCACAGAGTAATTTCACAAATTTTACAAACGTAATTAAGTAGAGAAATACCAAGGGTATAGGCCTGATTTTTACAATTGAGTACAGTACACTACGATAGGTTGATTTCAAGAACACTGCAGGAATATAAGTATATACAGCACAATCAACAAGTTTTACCATTAAATGCACAATTCGTAATTATATTCTTGCCAGATTCTGCGATTTCGTGTGAACATGCAAATACAAAATTTGCATAATGCAAAACATTTATACATCTAATACACATAACTGATATTTCACACACATATATTACAATAAAATGTAACAAAATAGAAAGGCACATACATATATACAGTAATAAAACTGGGCTCACTCTGTTACATTTTTGGACCACTTGTATTGCACATTAATTATTTCACATAATGACATTGATAGCTCATGTATTTGACTAAAAAGGGTAGCCTGCAATAATTTAATCTCTCTGAGAATGAATCTGTTTACAGTATTAGACCAATGTTTGAATATTTTCCCTCATAACCCATAATAACACTGACAGGACTAGACTTGTCGTGAGCCATACAGATTAACCCAAATTTCCTCTCTCATCCAAGTAGTTTATTTAATAAACTTCTTCTTTGGAACTCATTGATAGCATCAAAAGTGAATGTTCACTGGCAAACAAGCGACATTAGAACGTCGTGGATGATTGTTTCAACTAATGTGAGTACTGAATATTGTTAGCATTTCAAATTAAAAGGTTCAAACCGTAATGCAGACTTCCGTAGGTGTACGCCTTCCAAAAAATAGAGTTGCATACATATACTTTGAAATTAGATGTAATCATCTCTAGTTCGATATCGCCATCATGTCCACGGCGATGTTGCCGACTGTAATTTAATATATTATGAATAATAAAAAACCCCACGGCTGATTTTACTTACTTGTGGAATCTAATCATCTTCCGCATTCGACTCTTAAAGAGATAAAGAAATTCAGACTATGCCCACACCAGATCACAGCAAGAAGGAAAAAAAGAGTACCAAAACTCAGCTGCCACCTCAACTTTTAACCGTTGAAGCTTCACAACAAAACAGTAATCTGCTTGAACTTACATCCTTCCCGCCCCTCGTCCCATAGCCTCTTTCTACCCCTTCTCATGGAACTCGCCCAATGACCTCATTACTGACACTACCGCCAACCACAACACGCCCGACAAACCCTTCTTTTTCGCCTACATACCAACGACCAAGATTATTCCACACCGTCAAACTCCTATCTAGTAAACTCCTATGAACATCCAAAGAATCAGTGACACCAGGAAGCCCTAATTAACTCCCCAGCAACGTCTCTTAGCAGACCATACTAAAATGAAGTAGAAATAAAAAACTCGAATTATTGTCAGCGATATGTGAGCCTACAAAACTTCACGAACGCAGAAAATGCTCTCCAGACACTTTGCTGTGCATATAATAAATAAACCTATATTTTAAGATGGATCTTATAATATATATTTTAAAAGGGAAGAACGTTAGCATAAAATTGATTACGCTTGAAAGTTTTGCCAGGTAAGCCATTGTGCTTTGTTTGTTTGGGAATTTCGCGCAAAGCTACACGAGGGCTATCTGCACTAGCCGTCCCTAATTTTGCACCGCCAACTCTTGGGCTACTCTTTTACCAACGAACAGTGGGATTGACCGTTACATTATAACGCTACCACGGCTGAAAGGGCAAGCATGTTTGGTGCGACGGGGATTCGAACCCGCGACCCTAGGATTACGAGTCGAACGCATATAACCCACCTAGCCATGCCGGGCCAAAAGCCATTATGCAACACAGTTTATTTCCATGTGCAAAACATAGCCTATATTACAGTTCAATCATAACTGTTCATACAAGCCACTTTTAAAAAATAGAGTTCTCTTCACTAAAAATTGCCATTTTTTTATGCAATACATATAATTATGTGTGTAAAAATGCCAACTTCGTCTGCATTGTGAGATCACCTTTATTTTTTATATTGGTTTTCTTTTTACATATTACAGGAAAGTTATCACCCCTACAACTGAGATCTAATTGGAAACGTCCCATTCTACACAAAGTCATGTCAAGTAACCTATCTAAGGCTAGTTACAATTACTCTGTTTAAATAGTAGTAAACTACTGGAAACTAACAACCTTACAGATAAACGTAAAAATATAAATTGCAAAAACTGCACTTCTTGAGGACTAATAAAACTTGGCAAACAACACATATTTACAATTACATAAAACAAGACGAAAATCCCAAGACTTATTTACAAATATGATTTTAAACCGCAGGAATAGCCTTAACTACGTAATCAGTTGTTATACAAAGCCTCTTGCAAGTTGTCTGTAATTATTTCAATAGTGACAATATTTAGAAGATAGCTTCAACATGTGTGAACTGATGATAAATTATATAGAACTATAAACACGTGTAAAATCTTTACAAAAAATGGTTTATATGAATATGTAATTTTTTTAATTACACTTATATTTCATTCTACCTAGCAGTTTACGATTTTTTTTTTTTTCATTCTTGACCATGAACTGAAAAACGAGAGGTTTTGATACCAAAAGCGTTTTCACCTGATTTCGATGTGTAAAACTTGGTACCTGAGTGCTATAACAAAGATCGCGTGTCTTCACCTTAACAGCCACAGAAAAGTTCCAGGAGACACGGAACACAATGTTAGAAAAAAATATTACAAATACCTGTTATTTAGAAGTTCCTTGTGGTTAATACGCAAGTTTCTACGAAAAGCCCAAAACAAAAGCTCGTTAAGTTGGGAACTGATGAATAGTCACAAAAATCAAAATTTTATGTGATTATGTTTTAAATAAAATTATTATTTATAATAATACAAATAATTAACTGCAGAATATTGAAAGTATTTATAAACTATTTTCGTAATGAATTTTACAATATTCTTTATATTAGTGTAATAAAAACTAACATAAATCCAAATTCTTTGAGAGGTTGAACGATGTAACTTTGAAAAACGTATTAGAATAAACATTTCAGCCATGTGTTTGTAATACAAATGTACTACCGTAAACACCAGTATAGCAAAAAGGCAAATATTTTTAAAACTTTTAATAACACCAAATAATACTTGCATTTCAGAAAAACAACAAACATTCGTAATGTAAAAGATGATTCATAATGTAAATAAATAAAAAGATACTTTGTTTTAAAAGCACAATAACAAACAGAAGTCCCAAGGCCAATGATGCCTTAATATCTCAAACAAAACATGACAAATATCAAAAGTAGCTTCAAAGAAACCTTCTATTTATATTTCTGTTCTTTTTTTTTTTTCCACTTCCACATTTCTTTTGACCTCAAGAACAGTTTGATTCTTGTTAAACTATGCTTCTTGTCATTCTTGGATCTGTTCTTTCTGGCAATTATGAGTGAAAATAAAACCGATATGGTTTAGAAAGATTTTTCAATCCAAAAATTGTCATTTCGAGTGATTTGTTCGATACTTCTATCGAGAGGTATCCAAATAATAAAATTACAAAATGTTTTGTCCCCCGCTGGTACAGCGATAACTCTACGGATTTACAATGCTAAAATTAAAGGTTCGATTCCTCTCGGTGGATTTAGCAGATAGCCTGATGTGGCTTTGCAATAAGAAAACAAACAAACACACACCAGACGTCTTACCAATTGTATGAAGCTGACCCTGCACTCAGTAATGATATGTATGTGTATCTTTCAGTTTCAAAGTATTATTAAGTAGAGTGCAACAGAAATCTTTAATTGACAGTGCAGCACTTGACTTCAATGATACCATCAGATCCTACAATGACATTTCGGGAGACTACAACATATCGTTTCCCCACGCTCACAAATAGGTCACACCCCTGTATTTAGTTTCTAATTTTATTGGAGTACTCGACAGAGTATTTCTTTCGTTTCTTTTACCATACTCTATTACAGGTGTAGAGAAAAAAGAACTGTATAAAAGTATCTTCAACTTGGAGTTGCGTGACGTTGTATCCCCATCTTGTAAATATCTCAAAAGTCATTATTTCCTTTCTGTCCTTTATGAAGAGTGGTTGTAATGTCCCTGTGTTTATTTTATTATTTAAAATTGTAGATTTTTAACAAATCATTTTTCAGTTCTGTAAACTCTGAATCTTCAAGATCAGGTCCATAATCCTTCTATTCTTCTTTCTGTTGTTATCCATAAATAAAATATTCTTGGATTTCCAACGATTCTCTTTGCCTCAGGAGCATCATCATTTGAGTCTGAATTTTAGCTGTAAACAGTTATGTAAAAAAATTAGGACACCCTATGAAAGCCTGTATATACGAGGTCTGTTCAAAAAATACGCGGACTGACGTCATAAAACAAAATGTACTTTATTTAGAAGTTACAGGTCTGGGACCCTTCAACGTACTCTCCTCCCCATTATCCCAACGGTGTTTCCACTTGTTGAAACAGTCCTGGTACGCTTCTTTTGTAATGTCCTCCAGCTCCTTTGTCGCATTTGCCTTAATCTCGGGAATCGTCTCAAATCTTCTTCCTTTCAAGGGTCTTTTGAGTTTGGGGAACAAGAAAAAATCGCAAGGAGCAAGGTCAGGTGAGAAGGGGGTGGGGAAGAACAGTGATCGAGTGTTTGGCTAAAAACTCACGAGTTCTGAGGGCTGAATTTCGCAGCAACGCGGTGCATCTTCAATTTTTCGGTCAAAATCTCGTAACAAGATCCAACTGATGTCCCACACTCTTCAGCAAGCTCCCTGACAGTCAGACGTCGATTTGCCCGCACCAGGGTGTTGATTTTGTCGACGTGTGGGTCGTCAGTTGACATGGAAGGACGTCCAGGACGCTCATCATCTTCAATGGACTGTCGACCATCCTTAAAACGTTCATGCCACTTGAAACATGCCGTACGATTCATAGCAACATCACCGTAAGCCGTGTTAAGCATAGCAAAAGTTTCAGATTTTCCAAGTTTAACACAAAATTTCACAGCAAGTCATTCCTTCAGGTCATTCATTCTGAAATCCGCCAAATGAAAAAATCGCAATTCACTTAAAACCGCGTAGCTAATACACAAATGAAGATATTTGCAATTGGGAAATGGCGTTGTAATCAGCTGATCTGTGCGAACCTAGCGACACCAAGCGGATTCCCCTGGAACCAACTGGAGCTGCGCAATTCAAACAGCCCACGTATTTTTTGAACAGACCTCGTATTTCTTTCTGGCTACACATTTCTTGAAGTCTTGATTTTTATTTTTCTGCCATTATAACTTGTAGTTTTATGTTTCTTTTCATATTCATTGGTTCCAACCTCCATTATAATGTTGATATCCTGGCTTTCTGTATTTTAAAAATAAGCCTAACTGACATGAATATGAATAATATAACATTAAACATTACTTGAAACCTGAGAGCCTAAAAGTGAAATGTTTCTGAAGGTTTTTAAATTTCTAGGGTTTTCATAATTTTATATCTCCTAATTAAAAGTACATTAAAAAAAATAGCTTTATACACAACAACAGTTGCATTATAAAACAAACTCTGTTTCAAGGTAATTTATTTAGTCGCACATATCAAATACAATATTACTTTCAAGTAAATCTGTTTTTATAAATATATTTATTCTTCAATTTTGTTGCAAACAAAATGATAAACATTTTTATATACTGCTGATAATATAGTGAACAAGATTTATCTTAATATCTTTGTAGTTTTTCATTTAATAACAAACATGCTTTATTTGTGAAGCATAGTTTTCAAAATGCCTTTTTTATGCTTTATGTTGTGCAATTTTAGATTATTATACAGCAGTTTTAATGAACTCACTTATATCTCCACTGTTATTATTTTTCAGTCTTATTTTAACTTTTTTACTTCTGTAAAATGTAGAGTGTCTTCAGTTTCCAAAATTTGTGGGCCTTTACAGGGCCTGGGTTTTTGATGAGCATGATCCTGGAAATATAGAGTCTGATTTTCAGTCAGGAACAGTTGCAGAATTTAAGGTTACAGTTGTGTGAAACTGTCAATAGGATTTGATTTATAAAACTTTTTGAAATGGCTAATTTTAGTTTTTGGTTAAGGAAAAATAGAGTGTGCATGTTTGAGATACATGTGGTCTCCATATCTTTAATACAATATTAATATGAACAAACACTTTGTTAAAAAAAAAAAGCCACATTTTTTTACACTTGATGGTGGAGGTGGGGTACATTCTACAGGGTGTTCAGAAAGTCACTGTGCAGTTTTGTAATCATATGTCTATTCAGTCTATTTCAAGCCAGCAACTGCTAGAGGTGTTTAGAAACAAAATAAGAAGGATCCAAGCCTGTACTGATACCAACGGGGGTCACTTTCAACATTGTTTATAATTGTCATTCATATTTACCTCCTGTATTCTATATTGAAACATTGTTAATGAATATATAAATGCACAGTGACTTTCTGACCACCTGTATATGATATTGAGTGTATTCCAAGTTTTGTTGTTTAATGTATTCACATTATAATATATTTCCTTTAAAGTTTTTCTTAGCTGATACTAATTTTCCTACATAAATATATTTAAAAGATATATTTACTTTATCACCCCAGTAATGTGTTTTTCTGTAATAGCCTTGTATTTTTTTTTATTTTCTTGTTTTATCAGAAGATACAACCTTTTCACAACTGGCTAAAACATTAAATTGTTGTTTAAGTGTGAGATATTGTAAGCTAAAATGCCCAACATCTCTTCATAATTTTCTGTTAATTTCATTTTTGCAGCTCATTATTACTTTCTGCTGATTCAGTGTTTGTCAATACAGATGCAAACCATTGTGCCATTGCTGTACTTCTGGATTGTTGTGAATTCTTGACCATTTCACAGTTTATTGCTGCCATGGATATCTTAATGGCTGGAGTATTTATGTATGAAGAATTTCATAATATAATTGTTTATGCATAGCATCTCTCATTAATGAGCTAACTTAAATCAACTTCACTTTTTGAAGAAGAAAGCCTTCAGTCTTCTCCATGTAATTGGAAAAACTCGCACAGCAGAGCATTTAGAATAGTATCCAGCTTCCAAAGAACAGTGAAGCTCTAGTTATTGCTTTAAACCATAAAGTGAGAATTTGTTTATTAGAAAGAAGAAATGTCTACTCAGAAAAGTAATTGCAACAAAACTATTTTTTTCCTGATATTGTTAACAAGATAATAAACAAGGATTCAAAACTGACAGTGGTGTGCTAGTCAAAATTGTGCTGAAATTTTATAATTTTTTTTAAATATTATCACTAATATTTAATTTTCAGGAAAGCATAGTTTCTTTGGTGCAATTCATGTATCATTTATAGTATAAATGGCCAGGGTTTCTACTTCAGCAGTATGATGATTGTGAGCATATGACCAATGTGGAGAAACCTACCAGGAGAGGGACACTCAGGTGGAACACTAGAATTCTTCTGTCTTATCATGCCTAAATCGTTGTTCTGAACATACTGACGGAACATAGATTTACATAAATAAACAGGCAATCAAACAACCCTTAGCATTGTGTGACATGCTACAGAGCATTTGGATAAAGATTTCATTTCATTAATAGTTTATGTGCATTATGTTATCCAGGTGTTTTGCAAAGGATTTACCCCACATACTAATATGTGCATTTATATCATCGTATACTGCCATTATAGTTCAGCCTGTTGTAAGTTCGTAGACCTAAATAAGCTCCTAAGTTTACTTGAATCAAATTTTTCAGGTAAAACATTGTTTCCCAATGTTGTTATATTTATTTCCATAACTTTATTCACTAAGTTTAAATGAGGAACTTCAAATCCTCTTGAAATCAACTAATATAAGTATATTTGAAAATGACAGTGTAGAATATTAATGCATAAGCCATAGTTTGAACCTAACTGTGACCTGTATCATTTAAATGCATCAACATTGTAAAGTAATACATAGTTTTTACTAATGAATCCAAACTTGTGCATTGAGTATGTGGTGTTTTAATACAGTAGCTTCATAACTGATGTTATTAGTAGTCATGATTAAAGAGAAGCAGGACATAATAGAATTTTATTTTTTTTTAGTGTGAAAGATTTGATAGGAATACATGGAAAAAACTTAGAGACAATGTGTTTATTCTTTAGGGGAAGTAATTTCTTCATTAGAGGAGCCTGGCTCCAATATTGATCTGGATGATCTTCAGATAACACTTGATGTGTTGTGCTTGACTTTACATCCTGAAATGGAGGAACTGGTAGAATGGGATAATACTGTGCGTACAGTGTCCTATTGTAGCACCTCACCAATGCCAGAGTCTGAACCTTTGAAATCTATTGATGAAGATGAGGATGATTTGTCAGCATCTCGTTCAGAGTAAACAACCTTGTTTACAGTATTTTTATAAAAACTGATGAGTACTTTAGCGTTTAACCTGATTCTATGTATGTATTTTTTATATATATTATAAATATATAATATTTTATATATATATGCTTGAAGAGAAATTCTACTAAAAATTATTTTGGGTTAAAAAATAAGGTCATCTAAAACTTGGCACTACTTTATGCAGATGTTCACCTTAAGCTGCATATAAAAACATGACAATCACAGTAAACTATTACTTCACTAATGTCATGTTAATTAGTGCCTCTACCATACTGGGGGCAGGAATGCTAACTTCAAGAGAAGTTTTATCTTACTTATTTCAAATTGTTGTACCTTATTTTCATTTTTTATTTTATTTATTTTTCATGTTTATGTTTTTTTTTTGTTCTCATTTTAACTTGGGAGAGCAGTCACCTTCTCACAACTGTCTGCAAGCAGTGAAAGGTGATATAGATGTGGGACATTGTGGGCTTGAGCACCCACATCTCTCTCTCAAATTTCTAATCTTCTTATGTCAGACTAGTGAAATGGAGGTTAAGACTGCAATGTGGGTCCTACCTTTTTAGCCACCTCCAAAACGTAGGATACAATTTATAATCCTGTGTTTAAGCTTGTACTGTAGGATCCTTTTAAAAATATGCAGCATATATTTTGTTTAATTTTAATGTGTATTGTTTATGGCTTAAAATTTATGGTTATAATATAATTAATCAGAGGCTGTTTTTAATGCAGTTGTTCCTCATGATTTTGTTTACTCATTTGGCTTCATTTAGATGTAATTATTTAATTTCACTAAAATATATATATATAATATTGTGTGTGTGTTAGCATTACTGATGTTTTCCTGTATATAATCCCTTTTATATATATAGTAGTAGTAGAATTGAGTTGGAGGTTAAATATTTTTAGGAGCTTGTAATATCTGTATTTAAATATTTAATTTTCAGCATACAGACAGAGATTGCATGCCATCAGCTTAGTCATCTGCCAAGTTTTGAACAAGAGACCATGAAAATGTGTATTCAAAGGGTAGGAATCTTTACTTCAAATGTATAAACAATTTTATTATAGTATTAACAACTTTAATGTCACAAAAACAAAAATATGTAATATATTTTTTTCACACCGTATGAAAATAGTTTTTCTACAATCACATACCCATTTTATCTAATCTTGCTGTATTGGTTACAGGAATCTTAGAGATAAAAAACTTATTTGAAGTACTTGAAAAATAGGTTAAACCACTATAAAGAATATGGAAATGTGTGCCATAATAGAACAAAATTACATGTTTATACTTGTATTTTTGATATCAAAATGAAAATTGGAATTTGTAATTCTTAACAGTGAAATAGCATGAAGATACCATACCAATAGACAAGGTTAACATTGATTACAATATTTACTGCATCACTAATTTTTTTAAAAAATTTCTTGTCGAAGAAAATGTATTTCAAGAAATAAAAATATTTAACACTTTTTGCTTGTTGTAATGGATTGATCTTCAGTGAATAGTAGTTAGTGTTTAATCTAGGAGAAATTTTGTCTTTCTAACCTTAGCTCCTTGTTGGTATTCTTCTACAGTATTTGTCTGTGACTTGTTGGGGATAAATAAACTGACAATCTACCTGATTTAAAAAATACTGAACCAATCAACAGCACTCTTGCTAAACAGTCTTGTACATTCAACAATGTTTCTCAGTCTTAGTGAAGTTGAGCCAAGCTGCATAGGAGTCAGCTGTACTAGGATTTGTCACAATCCTATTAATGGAAAGTTGTTACATGCTCTTTTGCATGCAACTGCCTGACATGAAAACATAGAGTTATTGGGAGAATAGTTTTGCAGTGGGTGAAAAATTGTGAATATAGAGGGCAGTACAAGTTAAGAAAAGCTTATATTGTGAAAAAGTGTAATAATCTGTTAAAAATACATTTTCATTATAGGAAAATGTTAATATAATGTAATGTAAGTACAAAACCAGCCTTTCCATGCTGATGAAATATATAAATTATTTATGTAAAATATAAAATAAAAATAGCTGGTATAATATACAAGATCCTGCAATTTTTTCTGCCTTAGTGAAATTCTTAATGCTATTGTTTTTTGCAATATGTTATTTGAAAATAAAAACATTACTTCAGGTAATATTTTATGTATTATAAACTTGTAATTATTCTTATCAATGTATATGTAATAGGGAATTAAAGTTTTAAAACATTATAGGGAGAATTTTTGTTCATCTTCTATCTTCAAGAGAAATAATATGTAAATTATTTCAATATTGCATACTTTACATATTTTTATATGTAGGAGCTAAAACAGATGACCCTTCCAGGCTATCATTTGAGTAAGCTAGGTGAATACTAGTATCCTGTGGTAGACCCTGAGTCTGAAGAACGTGCAGATCGTTCATTTGGATCTCTTGTGCCTCCACTGGGTCTTGCTAGTAGAGATTTCACATTTTCCAGTGCTAACGAAGGCTAGTTGGGAATTACAAAATGTAGTATTTCCTCTTTTGGATCGGAATTCCAACAGAGGGCTATTGAGAAGACAAAATAAATCTGGTGAAATGGAGGATGATAATCAGATTATGGGAATGCCACTGATAATGGAAAGGAATATTGATGATAAGTATGTTAATTCTGTCAGTCAGGCAGTCAGAGATGAAGACAAGGGTATAGAAACTGAAGAAAATGAGACCACTGAATTAAACCGGTCACGTCCAGTGAGAAAAGTATTGTCCAAAAACCTGAAGGATAAGTCACATTGTGCTTCAAGCTCTGCATCAATGGTACCTGGAGAGTCTTCAACCATGGTTTCTGAATCTGTGTCAGTAACAGAAACTCCTGTTACTTTCTGCTCAGATATAGCATATACAAAGGTATTTAAAAATCTGTTTTATTTTATATAATAAAGACTTTTTTCTTAAATAGCTCACCCAACTGACTGCTCAAGTAAAAATTGTTGGCAGTTATGAGGAACACTACTTTTAGTAGTTTAAAGATGGTAGATAAATGAGGTACAGTATATGTACAGTACCTTTGTTTTTTTATGTTTTCACAATAAGGTTAATATGTTTTTAATATGTTGCTGTTTAAGTAGATTTTGGACTTTTGTTATCACCTTCTGAAGAAGCCTGTTGTATAAAAACTTTTGTGTTATTAATAGTTATGTTTTTTTTACATACATTAACTGTAAACTCATATGAAATCTTTATTAATTTTCTACATTTTTCTGCAGAACAAAAATGCAGTAAAATCTGGAGAGCAGCTTACAATTTTACTAAGTACTAGTGCAGTTGATAATGTCACCTGTGGCAGTGCTGTTTGTGATAGGTCTGACAGTATCAGTCCCTTTTCTGGTGAATCCCATCCTGTTGAGTTTCCTGGAGCTCTTGTTCATCCAGCTGTACAACAGCTACAGGGAACACAGGATTCCTTACGTTCCACTTCTGTTTTATTCCATGATACTGAAGTCTCGAGTTTTATTGGTAGTGAACATGTTAGCAATACTGTAGATAATAGGTTAGAGTTTTTCTGGAAATGAATCTTAAGTGTTACATTATGGAAGACAACAAATACTGTTAGTACTGTTGAAAACAAGTAATACATTTAAACTTCAGAAAAAGTATTTTATAAAATATGTAATTTTTGTTTATTGTAAACATTTATCTGCATTCATAGACTGCTTAATTGATTCTTTTATAAAATGGATCCTTGTTATTCATTCATGTGAAGAAGTATTTGAATTATATTTTTAAAAGTCATATTCTTATATTTGACAATTTTAATATTCATTACAATTGCAAATCAGTTATAGGAAAATTAAAACTAGAAGTATTAACGACTTTCGACATTTAGAAGTATTTCATCAATATTAAATAAGTATAAGGACAGAGTATTATAATTAATTTTTCCTATTGCCAGTCATGTTTAGGTTATTTTTACCATATAAACATTATCGAATGTGAGTACACGTTGTGTTTCGTTAATAGATTGGTTACTTATTAAGCATTGTTTCAACATTATCAGCTTCTAAACCACTCTATATACAATTCAGCATGTATTCGTTTTCTTGCTAACGATATTTGCTTAGGGTACAAAGGGAACAGTAGTGATTCTGCAAGTGACGAATTGGTTGAATGTTCTTGACACCAGATGTCCTCTTATTTTGGTTTATTCTGAAAGTTCTGCAGGATTATGTTTATGTATACTGTCATATACGGTTAGTATGAAATGTTGGATGTGTACAAGTTTTTGCTCAGTTTTTCTTATGTTGAATCCAACAAATTAGTAATGTACAATCATTAATAGAAATCTTTAATCAGATTTCAGTATTGTGATGTGTTTCAGGTTTTGTTTTAGAATTAAAACTTTTTCATTGGTAACTGGAAAAGAACTTAATGGTAATGCAGTTTAGCAAAATGTGTGTATAATTTAGTGATTATTATATTAATCTAGTACTCGCAACCTATTAACACAGTTACGAGTATACTTATAACACGGAATTAAGCTTTGACACCCATGGTGGGCAGGATAAAGATAACCCATTGTGTATTTTTGCTTACCAACAGACAACAAGATTTAGTACTATATACCAGGAGTTATTAGAAGTTGGTAAAATAATTCCTTTTGAAAGTTTTTTTCCTTTAAGTCATTCTATAAATTGTGTGTTAAGTCTAAATATTGTTCTTATAATACAAATAACAGGAAATATTATGTAGTTACTTTGTGTATGGGAATATTTTGACTTTTGTTACCTTTACCATAATGTTGCTTATTAAAACATTAATAATCATTTAAGATAGCAAAAAAATAATGAAAAGAGAAAGTCTTAAACTACATTTTTTCAGAAAGTGTACTTTTCTTTTTTATGTTTGTTATCAAACAAGCTCTGATTTAGATTTTCTTGTTGGTATTTTTATGTGATTTTTTGCTCTGTTATGTTACAATGTTTTGAACAAAATCACTGTTGCAGATCACAAATAAAGTCCATATATCTGTGCAGGTATTTTTTTAGCTTTTTAAGACTTTATAATAGCAGTATATTTGAAGAGTAGTTTAAAAACATGTTTTTAATTCAGTCACAGAGAACAAGAAGATGATGAGCTTCATCAGTGTAAGGAGATTTTTTCACAAGTTGTACAGATCATTAAAGATATATGCAAAGTTGTAAATCAGGTAAATAGTTGATGACATTTCATATTATTTTAAGTATTATATTACTCATACATATAAAGTGATATGTTCAATAAAATGACAAGTGAATTTTGTCTTGCAGCCAGTGAGATGTTCCACTTGAACTGTTGGTATATCCAGATGTTGATAATTAATGCATAGAAGCTTATTTTTGGTATTTTAAACATGGAATTTATTTGTTGGTAAACAGGGTTTATGATCAAACAGGACTTTTTGATTAATATTTGAGTGTATAATTTATTAATGTATAAACATTAATTAATTAACAAACATATCTAAAGGGGCTTATGTTTGTCACTGACTTTTATATATGTTTAACTATTTTACTATTATTTTTGTTATAAAGTAATTCTTTAGGAATATTTTTAAAATTTAAGTAAATAATACACTAACTCACTTAGCATGTATGTATGTAAACTAATAAAAGTTGATAAGTATAGTTTCTCTAACTTGTGACAGTTTGCAACAAGTGTCATTTACTTCTTGGCAGCGTGAATATTTTAACACCAAGTCGTTTGTAATTTTCACTGTTTACTCAGTTTGATCACTTCAGAGCTATTTGAGGAATTCATAGCTTGATTTATTGCATATACAGTATACTTTTTATATATTATTATTTGAAGTTGAAATACATTTCCTCTGTAGATGTTATTTCTATATCATTCTGAATAGTATGTGTCTTTGAAGTGGAATAATGCATTTTGGGTTGGCATATCATTATTAAATGGGCATAACTAAGCTTGCAGAGAACAAAGTCTTATATTAGATATTACAATTATGTGAATTTTCACTCCTACATTTTTTTCTCCAGATCATTAATATTTTTTGTATTATCACAGACTCTTCTTCTTCAAGACTTGCATGAATCTCGTATGTGTAACCAGTTGCTGGTACCGGAAGCTAGTGAAGACATATGGAAACAAGGAGGTTTCTTATCCTCAGGAAAAGTAGCCCATATGTATGGGCACAGTATGTTAGGAGCAGATGGTATATAGACCTTTTATTACCTACACCATCTACATGTGAAGTTCTGTGATCACTCTTACAAAAGTATTGTACAATTTCAATTTGTGCATTACTGATGGATTGCTGCTTTTGTAAGTAATTTTATACATTATCTGTTTATAGTTTTACTAGTTATTATTAATTTTAACTTCACTCTGTAGAACACGATGCTCCAGAACAACAAAGCTACTTAGAAGCCACCATGAAGTTTATGCCTGGAACGTTTGATTGTGGAGTCGTTTGGTAAACTCACATCACTCTTCATCGTAGTTTGAATACAGGACCAGGTCACAGTGTCAAATATAACTTTAGTAATAGGTATAACTTAATGACTTATCATTATAACAGTTTTTGAAGATATAAATCTTTAATTTACTTTTAAATAAATAAGCTGTAGCATTTAAGTTAAAAATACCTAATTTATATTTAGTCACATAATAGTACTAGAGAACATTTATTATGTTGAGAAGAGGTTAAAAGGATTGAAATAAATTATTTAATAACCTGTTTTTCAATGTTAATGATATAACAAACATAATAACAAAAGTATTATGTCCAGAGAACTCTTAAGGTACATGGAAATAGTGTGTGCATAGTTTTATTTTAAAAATTGATATTTGTTAAGACAGGCACTTAATTGTTTTTCTTCTATTATTATATTATGGATGTAAAATGCTTATTTCTGTTCCTTATGTTATATTTTAATTATAATTTTCCGATTCTCCAACTTTCCAAATCTGAAATTTAAATTTGTGTTGAATAGGGATCCGAGCTCTCTGGGCAGTGCTAAATTAATTTTCTGTCAATAATAGGAAGAATATGTTTGTATATCAAGAAAGATTTGGATCAGTATTCTATCTGAGACACTTGCTGATATTGTTGTGTTCATTAAAGCACACAAATTATTTATTTACTTTTAAATGTTTCATGATAAGAATCTTAGATTTAAGTTTTTTTAATTAGGTGAAGCATATACTGTCATTTCTTGTATTTTTATATAATATTTTTAAAGTATTTTATTTCTGTATATAAACTGACAGTGTTCATTGTTTATGAAACTATGTAATCAGGTATTTTAAGTGTCTTTATAGTTGAGTGTGTGGGAGTGGAATATATAACTAACAAAAACACTTTTGTGTTGTTATAGATTGAATGAAACACTTTGTGAAGGACATTCAGGGTATGGACTTAGCAAGAGGAAAGACTCACTTTCAGGTTTGTGTTTTTATCAGTGTTTTTTAGAGATCTTTAAGACAACATTCTTAATATTATAGGATTTTACTGTGGTAGTAATGGGTCTTTTGTCTTACCATGTTCTATATATATCCTTTTATTATTTGTTTAGTAAGTATGTGTTGTATAATCATTACCTAAGTTAGATACAGATAATTGTAAAACTTTTTTGTAAGGAAGATATTTAGTGGGTTTGTACGTAAATCAAGCTTTCCAGTACACCCTTTTTTAAAATTTAGTATAGAAATTTAAACCTCTTGTGACCTCTGAATTGCTCACCAGTGTGGCTGAATCTGCTATAATATCCAGGCTTATGGAGAGTAAATTCTGTACCTTCTTCCTCCTTACAAAATTCCACACAACACATGATAGTGAATACATTATCTGGTTCTTAATTTTATAAAGGTGTCTTCTCCATTGATATCTTGCATTCTGTTGACAGATATTGTCAAATAAGGCTTGTTAGTCACTATAAGGTGTTTAAGTTAATATGAATAATTCTACTATTTTATGGAAGAGGGACAGTTCAGCCAACCTTCTAAACTCTGTATCTTCATAGCTGCTTACTATTAATAGACAAGTTCTTTTGGCAGTGAATTTTATTTTTGATGTTAATAAATCAAGATTTTGGGCTGTACCCTGTATACTGGAAATTGTGACATCCTTTTCTAGCCTACCTAATTACCACCCAAATTCAATTTAATTACATTGCAGAAGAGGGCCATCTTTTTAATCAAGTTTTATACATTTCTTTATTGGTATATTGAACTGTTTTTTAGTTTAGTGTTGATGGTCATTTTTACCCTTTAATAAAAATATATTCAAAAAAGATCTGTTATACCTTTCAACTGATTTATGCTAAAATATTTAGATTAATATTACAAAACACAGATTTTTTATGCATTTTTATTAAATAGAAACTGGTTTTAAGAAAATCTCCATTAAAAAAGAGAAAAGTGTGAAATTTCTCCAATCCAAGAAGGTTTGTAATAATAATAAGCATTGTATCTTGAAGGTATATTTAATATCGTTGTAAGAGAGTAACATCTCCATGAAGGGATGGTATAATCACTGTTACTTGTGAGACTATGCATATTTATTTTACAGACCAAGAATGTAAGAATTACTAACTTCAGTATATTAAGAGACAGTTGTCCTCAGACTCTTTTATTATTATTATTATTATTCTTTACATACTCAAAGTAAATCTCAGTGAAAGCACTACTCTTATGTGAGATCAGTGGTTAACTTAATTTGAATGATTATTCATATCTGGATTATTTCATTTGGTTCATATATTGGCTAAACTTCTCTGTTAAGAGAAACAGTTGCACATGAAATTCCTTCTATAAAATGCTTAACAGTTTAGTTTTTGAATGGTAATTTTCATTGTATCTATGATAGTACTAAACTTAATTACACAGGATGAGGAGGCTGATCGTGGAGATCACATAACTTTACAAACTTTCTTGTTGGGGCAAAAGGACCTGTAATTATTCCAGTATGTTTAGCTATGTTTCTTACTTTGATAAACAGTTGTTGTTCAAAAATGTGGATGTATTAATATTTGGCTTGTAAATCTTTGTAACTTTATAAGTCTAGTATATTATTTGTTTTTGAATTTTGCACAAAGCTACATGTAAGCTTCCCTAATTTAGAGGGAGGGCAGTTAGTCATCACCACCCACTGCCATTGTTTGGGCTACTCTTTTACCAACAAATAGTGGGATTGACTTTTACATTATAACATCCCCATGGCTGAAAGGGCAAGCATATTTGGGGCAACGAGGATTTGAATCCGTGACTCTCAGATTATGAGTCAAACACCTTAACCCACCAGGCCAGGCCGGGCCCCATGTAGTATACTATTTTGTTAATAATGCTGGTTTTATTGCACGGATTGTTTTTGTTTTTTTGTTTTTCCCTAACCACAGCTTTAACATTGTGAATAAGGGAGATGGTACTGAGTGGTCTGGGGTTTGGTGTTGGGTGTCTGTTCCTTTCCTAAGTGCTGTGCTGTGCAAATTGTTCTGCTTCTGTTAAGAATATTTAAGATATTTCTCTTTGAAATGTTCGTTGTTTTGACTTTACAGTGTTTAATGATCTTGTTGTTATATAAGTATTTTACCTTGCAAATGACTGATAATATAATCTCAAGTGTGAGCCTACCAGTGACAAATTTCACTGTTGAATTGTTTGAAATTTGCTATGAGTAAACTGGTAGACAACTGCAAGGGAAGTAAAATCAATAAAAGTTATAATATTTTACATTCAACAGAATAAAATAGCTCGTGCTCATTTTATACACTTCACTGTGTCTTGCTGATCAAGATATTTTCATAGGCACGGGTACTGGAAGGTAATACTCTAAATATAAAACAAGTGTGTATATTTCCAGAAAATACAGAAATCTATACTTATGATAAGACAAGATGCAGGTATTAGCTGCACCAGGGATAGCATTTTAAAATCTTGCTTATGTCAGCATAATGCCTGAAGTGGGCCCTATTATTCTAATATACAAATCATTTAAATATAATATGATTAAATCAGTTTTGAACGAGACTATGTATTTTTCCACTATTTAGGTAATTTACAAGTGATCTTGGTTCATTGGACATACCTTATATCTTTGAAGTTATGAATGACTGTTAACTACAATTTTAGTAAATTGCACTAAATATCAGTTATTGTTAAGGAAATTTTTACTAAATATTTGTCTGTAGATTTCCAACACCTTTGCAAAGTTGGTCTCAGAGATAAGTGACTTCGTGCTAATAATAAAAATACTTCTTTTCATTTTACAGTTATTTTACTTTCATAACCTTTAGAACCTCCTTAATGAATATCAAAACTTTATTTTGATAAAACATTATTCTCTCTTATTTTCATTATTCTAATACTAACTGTAGTGAAATTGTTTTTGTATAGTAGTTAAATGAAAATTTAAGATACAAAGTACATTGAATAACACCATTTATTTTTCTGCACTGGTTGCAGAATTTTTCAGAACTTTTGAAATTAACTATCTTAACAGCTGCAACAGGTAACCTTTTACCTTCTGCTTTCTTTTCATTTTACTTTTAGAAATTTTACTCCATTTACTTGACTTTTACCTTTTTACTGGACATTTGGCTACTCATTATTACAATTTTGCTATGTGTCTTTTAAAACTTCTATTATTTTACATTTTGATAATGGCTGCTATGACACATAACCCAGAACCATGACTGGAAAAGCCAACTTCAGGTGACTGACGGTGGTTCTTGAACTTACCTGTTAGTCTTCCTGGCGGGTTATGATCATTACCATTTTGCTAGAGTAAGTACTTTACAACTTCTTTTACTCTGCTTTCTCTCTTAACATTGTAGACTAGGTGTCAACATTGGTTTTATACTTTTTCTGTTTTTCAATGATGTTTTGTTTTACCTTCATTTCCTTTTATGTATTTTACTCCATTTACTTTATTTATACCTTTTTACTGGACGTTTGGTGCAGATAGCCTAGCTGCTTTGTGCCATAAAACACTAAATCAATCAATCAATTCTTTTCATTTTATTAGCATAACTTGGGATGCAAGAGTAGTAGTCTTCCTCTGACAAAATCAAGAAACCCAAGCAGATCTCATTAGCTGCTTATTGAGAGCTAATTTAAGAAGCTCATGTATTGGTTTTATGTTATCAGGTTATGGAGGTCCTGAAATGTTTGGACATTTTGTTTTACTGACATGTTGTTCAGCTAAGCCAAGAAATTAGTTTTGTTAAAAAATATAAAATGTTTATACATAAAAAGAAGGATTTGATTACTGACTGCTTTCTACAACTCATCTGTACTAAAAAACTAAAGATGTTCTTCTGTTAGCCTCATTGAGTCTCACAAATTTACATGTTCATGAAATAATTCAGGTAGCTTTCAAATATATATTTAAAAACACAAAAATGTATCGGTTACTGCAATAAAATTCCCCAAAATAGCTGTAATGAGCATTACAGTCATGTGAACAAGTTAGGACACCCTGTGAAAGTCTGTGTATTTGTGTAATATTTTTGGATATATAGATATTTAATCTCAATTTCAACAATACTGATAGATTGTAGGAATATAACTAAACAATTAAAACTGAAGAAAAGACTTTTCAAGATCTTCTGTAAGTGTAATTCTACATAAATACATATTCTAACTGAGGAAAAAGTTAGGACACCCTACCCCCTAATAGCTAGTGTTAACCCCTTTGGCTGAAATAACTGCAGTGAGACGCTTCTTTTAGCCATCTACCAGTCTCTGATATCGGTCTAAAGAAAGTTTGCCCCAGTTTTCAATGCAGAATTCTGGCAGCTGTGAGATGTTTGAGAGGTTTCTTGCATGTACAGCCCATTTCAAGTCACCCCACAGCATCTCAATGGGATTAAGATCTGGGCTTTGACTCGGCCATTCCAGGACTCTCCATTTCTTAGTTTTCAGCCAGTCCTTGGTGGATTTAGTGGTATGTCTTGGGTCATTGTCGTGTTGCAGGGTCCAGTTCTGCTTCAGCTTTAATTTTCTTACAGATGGACTCACATGTTTTTCAAGCACCCTTTGATAAACAGTAGAATTCATGGTGGATTCTATGATTGTGAGCTGTCCAGGTCCTGCTGCAGCAAAGCAGCCCCAAACCATGACACTTTTACCTCCATGCTTCACAGTTGGTATGAGGTTCTCTTCCTGGAATGCTGTTTTTGGTTTACGCCAAACATATCCTCTGTTCTGGTGTCCAAATAATTCAATTTTGGACTCATCTGTCCAAAGAACATTATTCCGGAAGTCCTGGTCTTTGTCTACATTCTCTCTGGCAAACTTCAGCCTGGCCTTGATGTTTCTCTGTTTCTCTTAGAGAGCAAAGGTTTCCTCCTTGCACACCTCCCATGCAAGTTAAACTTGTGCAGTTTCTTTCTGATTGTAGAGGTATACACTTTCACATCAACAGTAGCCAGAGCCTGCTGTAGGTCCCGTGATGACATGTTAGGGTGTATGGAGACCTCTTTTAGCATCTTGCGGTCTGCTCTCGGGGTGAACTTGCTTGGACGACCAGACCTGGGCATGTTAGCAGTTGTTTTGAAAGCCCTCCACTTGTTGACTATTTTCTGGACAGTGGAATGGCTGATTTTAAAATCCTTTGGGATCTTTTTTAAATCCCTTACCAGACTCATAAGCTGCTACAGTTTTCTTTCTGAAGGCCTGAGGCAGCTCTTTTGCTCTCATTTTGAATTTATTTATAACAAAGAAAACAGGCAAAAAGGCAAGACGTGAAATGGAAAGAAGCAAAAACAGTAATATTTACAAATGGAAAAAACATGAAATATATAGAAACATGAATATTTACAAATGGAAAAAAAACAAGAAATATATACAAACAAAAACACAAGAAGCAAGAGTGGAGCCAGGGCAGCTCAGAAGCCGATCTCCACCCGACCCCCCACCAACGCACAAATGGGGGAGACGTCTGACTGCCAGTGATGGTAAAACGTCCCGGAACCCAGGCGCTGATAGACTTCCTCTAGGCGGAGTAACAGCCGACATTTGACCCTACCCAGTATCGAAAAGTACGACACAGGAGCCTGCTCGAAGACCAAGTTGTTCCGAGCAAGCCAGATGACGTACTTGAAGATAGTAATAGTGTACTGAAAGGTGAAGGCCAGGTGGCTGGGAACAAGGACAGGTACATGGTACAGGATGGTCTCCGCCGAAAGCGACTGGACCCGGAAAAAGGTCCCGCAACCCTTTGCCAGATCTCTGCCGACGTCGGACAAAGGACCAACCTGTGCAAGACAGACTCCACCTGGGTTTGACACACGGGACACAACTCTGATGTAAACAAGTTCCACAGGTAGGTACGCTCCCTCATCGGCAGGATGTTACGCACCACACGCCAGTTGAAAGCCTGGAGGTAGCGATCAACATGGTGCAGTGCAACGCAACTCCAAACAACAGCCCACGGCAGAGCAGGATGGTATCGCTCTATCCTGTGGGTACATACAGGGAGCAACAGGCGGTAGAGAGAACGGGAGTCCGTCGGTACATCGGCAGACACGGTTCGACACCGCCGGATCGCAGCAGCAGCGTCAACGTACCAGGGAGTAGGGTCAAAACACATAGGTGTCTGCAGGCTCAAAGGAATACCAAAGAGCCTGTGCCCCGTGCTGACCATGAGGTGGTAACAAGGGTGACCCTCCAAAGACTGTCTGTCAAAAGGAAACAGACAGAAAAAGGGAAAGACATTGGGTCTGGACACATGGGATGCCTAGACCACCCCTGCGAGGCGGCATCGTCAAGGAGTGCCGAGACACCGCCTCTGGCTTGCTGCCCCACAGGAAAGCAAAGACATGGCGTTGGATGGCTCGTGCAGTGCAGTCATCCAGTGAAAGGACAGCCCCCAGGTACCAGATCAAGGGGAGGATCCTCCTCCGCACCAACTCCGCCCTGCCAAACAGGTTGACAGAGCAGTAGTGGTAATCGTGCATGGCCGAACCAACACGCTGAACCACCCGAAGCAGGTGATCAATCAAGACCAAATGGGAAGTCGGCAGACGAGGCCTATTTGCCAAAGCCCGCGCACGAGACTTGGGGACATTCAGCTAGGCAGCACTGACCCGAGAGTAACGATGGACGATGGCCAGCGCTGAACCTAAAGATGTAAAGTTCTCAAGGAACAGGTTCACATCGTATGCATGCGCAACATACGGCACGCACGAACCCCCCGGCAGCTGGAGGCCACGCACCGAGACCGAGTGGTACAGATGAGAGAGCAGGCACTCGATAACTAACACATAAAGTGCTGTAAACAACGAGCAGCCCTGACGTCAGGTACCCGTTAACCAAGAGCCTGCTCGAAACGGTCGCGCGGACAAAAACTGGAAGGAAACCACATCTCTCCAAAACGAACCACAGAAACCTATGGTGAACTCGATCGAAAGCTTTGCTCTGATCGAGGGACACAAAGACCACAGGGATATCCCGATCTGTGATGTAATGGAACAGGTCCCTGAAAAGCACCAGATTTTGTTGGATACTTCTGCCCTGCACGCCACAAGTCTGAGTGCAGCGGACCAATGAAGGCATGACCGCACCCAAATGGGCACACAGGACCTTAGAAATAATCTTTGCATCCATGTTCAGGAAAGAAATGGGTCGCCACGAGGAAAGATCTTCAGACTGGCTAGGATCCTTACAGATAAGTGTAATTAGCCCATCCAGCGTTCCTGATGGCAGAGACCCCACAGTCAGACAGTCGTTAAAAAGTCGGATGAAGGAGGGTCCGACGACATGCCACAAGTGGCTGTAAAATTCCACCAGCAGCCGATCCGGCCCAGGACATTTACCAATCGGCATGGATTGAATGGTCGACCAACACTCACCCAAGGAGCATGGTTTCAGCAGCTGTTCGTGAAAGGAAAGGTCCAGGAAGAGCAAAAACAGTGTAATGTCGTCCCACAACCCCTCGTCTGAGGGCCTGGCATGGCCTAGCGCGTTAAGGCGTGCGCTTTGTAATCTGAGGGTCGCGGGTTCGCGCCCGAGTCGCGCCAAACATGCTCGCCCTCCCAGCCGTGGGGGCGTTATTATGTGACGGTCAATCCCACTTTTCGTTGGTAAAAGAGTAACCCAAGAGTTGGCGGTGGGTGGTGATGACTAGCTGCCTTCCCTCTAGTCTTACACTGCTAAATTAGGGACGGCTAGCACAGATATCCCTCGAGTAGCTTTGTGCGAATAATACAAATCGATGTCCCGATGGAGTGTCTCAATGTTCGAGAGGACCCAGCGATCCGTCGGTCTGCCACAAAGCAAGGCAGCCAAGGTGTCCTGCTTGCCCTGCAAGGCCAGGTGCCGGGCCCGCGAAATCCGCATGCCAGTTTGCCTCAGCAAGGAGGTACAGGCTTCCTTGAGATCCGCCCACCAAGACCCGGTGACAGACTCACCAGAACAGAGCTCCCAAACAAGGGCAAGCAAAGTGTCTCCAACCTCATCTTCAGCAAGGAGGGAGACGTTGAGTCGCCCCGGGGCCCCGAAAAACAGGGACAAAATCCCGGAATGTAGTGAAAAACGCCCGATGGTCAGACACGTAAAATGAGACATCCCAACCCGTTAAACAGCAGCCCTGCCGAGGATCTGCCGAAAGCCAACTGTCACATAGAACCTGTCAAGGTGACAAGAAACGCCCTGACTGGTACAGGTAGCCACAAAAGCAGACTCAAGCAGTGCCTGCCAGACAACGGAAAAGTCAAAATCCGACAGCACCGCAAGCAGAGACCGCGTATACCGATCACCAGAAACAGGATCACCCCCCAATCTTGTCGAGGTGAGGATCCAAGACGCAGTTGAAGTCGTCACCAAGGACGATATCAACCTGTTTAAGCCCGAGAAGAAGGCCTCCCGTTCCTCAGGCCTGGCAGGTGCATAGACATTGACAAACCGAATCTTACGATCCCCAGCAACAACATCAACATAAACCATCCGCCCCTCAGCATCACTATTTAATGCGAGGATGGTCGTCTAAACTAGAGGGAAGGCAGCTAGTCATCACCACCCACCGCCAACTCTTGGGCTACTCTTTTACCAACGAATAGTGGGATTGACTGTCACATTATAACGCCCCCACGGCTGAAAGGGCGAGCATGTTTGGTGCGACGGGGATGTAAACCTGCGACCCTCAGATTACGAGTCGCACGCCTCAACACGCTTGGCCATGCCGGGCCCTTATTAACGGAAACCAGAACTAAATACAGTCTCATAATATAGAGAATGTGGTTAAATTACAAAGTATTTTTAAAGCACCGTATTTTAAGTGTAATTGTTGTTTTTTATTATAATTGTTGTTTTTAGTTATAATTGTTTTATCCACTTGAAAAGTTCCGATAGAAAGCTGAAAGCTATATTGCCGTTTATAATCCGAATAACAGGTGTGATTACGACGATAAAAAATGATTCCTCGTTGAGTATCCAAACTAATAAGACATGCCTTTCTCCTTCTGCTATAACGCTTTTCTCAGCCGGCCTGGCCTAATGGTTAGGGGCGCTCGACGCGTAATCAAAAGGTCGCGAGTCCGAATCCCCGTCACACCAAACATGCTCGCCCTTTTAGCCGCGAAAGCGTTATAATGTAACAGTCAATTACACCATTCATTGGTAAAAGAGTTGGCAGTGAGTGGTGATCGCTCGCTGCTTTCCTTCTAGTTTTACACTCCCTAAATTAGGAATGGCTAGCGCAGATTGTCCTCGAGTAGCTTTACGCGAAATTCAAAAAACAAACAAAGAAATCTTAGCCGTCAGTTCGACGCCTTAACATTTCCTCTTTAACTTCAAAAAGTTCTAATAATCTTTCTTCTGTTTTTCTTAGGGGTGTCGACCCTGCCATAAAACCAGAAAAAAAAATCTACAAACTCTATTTCATAGAATCCGTTCCTGAATAACAGATCAACTCATCCAGTTCATCAAAGTAGTAACAACATATAAAACCGCAGCGAACTATATCCATTCTAATGGTTGTTTTTACCATCTTTTCCATTTTAGAGCCGTACTATCGCCCAGCTAACACTTCTACAACAATCAGCATCTCTTCTCTTCTCTCATTACAGACCAATAGACCATCATAAACTAACACAGAACATCCAGCCGCCTACGAAGTCACATCTGACATTAATGATAAGAACGTTCACACAAACTTGATGCGTATCTAGTCAGTATTCAAGAAGATCTCACAACATCGACAGATTACGACACTACAAATCATCATGTGCGATGCCTCTACTTCTACGGACATCCGTCATCTAATTTGCCAAGAAACAGAAACACGAATCACTTAGAAAGACAGATGAATCCAGGCCAAAAGTCAGAATGACAAAGACTACCAAAAATATAGTAAATCTTTCAAGAAACTGCAGCCTTCCGACATCCAACAGATTGACACTAAAACATCACCATACAGAAGATGTGCCTCATCAGTTCCAGCCGACCTGTGCCTGGCACTTACCTAGATCCATTGAGCTTCACTTCAACCCTACAATCGTCCAGTCTTTTTTAACCTAAAAGTTTTCAACAGTATTTATTTGTGAATATGTATCCCTGTCTTTTTGTCCATAATTTCTTCCGGGTATGGTTAGGGCAATTTTATTTGGTACTCTGGCCGTGAAAGTGGGTTTTCTCGAGGTACTTTCGTTTTCCCCAACAGCAAATTTTTTGGTCAGTTTTAGATCCGCTGATCTCAGCCCTGAAAATATCCATCGTAATGTATGCTTAAAAACAATAATTGTTCAAATCCAAAATGTTGATACTGTCTTAAAATAAAAGCAGTCAAGATTGTTATTTTCAA
This sequence comes from Tachypleus tridentatus, assembly GCF_004210375.1. NCBI lineage: Eukaryota > Metazoa > Arthropoda > Merostomata > Xiphosura > Limulidae > Tachypleus > Tachypleus tridentatus. The sequence goes on along the minus strand of NC_134834.1, from coordinate 129,051,756 downwards.
ACTACCTACTTGATATTTACATAATTAAGAAGTCAGATAAGATAAAATCCAGTTTCAAATAATACAGTTTTAATATTTTATATAGGAATTGATGTACTCAGCGTGTATCTCCCAGCTCTCCTCAACGACAGACAATGTCAACTGAAACAACCAATACGTATATACACAAGCCAAGTGTACAAACATGTCTCATTTTATTCAGCAGTCAAAAAACGTTCCGACGAAGTTCTATTTTTTCTTCTGATTCTCAGATCTCCTCACAGCTTCTCTTGATGTCTTGTGGCAAATTCATTAGCTAAAATAATATCATTGCTCAATCATGGTAAACTAAAACACTTTTCAGTGCCTTTTAATGCACTGTGGGATGAAGAGAAATCAAACTTTCTGAACTCCCCTAGTTATATTTCACTCTCCTTCGAGAAATGAAATATATTTTATCCTACCTAGTCAAGTCAATCACTCAACAAATCAAGCGTCTATTACTTTTACATCCCGCTCATAAATCTCAACCAAACTTCTTAAAATCTTAGCCACAAGTTTAAACCCTACTTCATTTAAGAAAATAATCAATTCCGTGAGCGGGGCAAAGAAAAACAATAGTTACTGAATATTCCTGATTATCGTTTTTTTAGATCTCTGCTGCCAAGGATGAAAAGTAGACAGTCTAGTATTGGAGAATGTTTATTTGGATTGCTATTAAACAACGAAATATTTTTTAAACGAAGTATTTGAAGTATACTTTAGTAATTGTATTTTTAATTTTACTTTTACCATTTGATTTCGAAAAAATTACATTCACGTGTAAACATCTGAAACTAAAAGGGAAGAGAATAGCCAGTACAGTAAAAGATAACTTTTATTTAAAGCGTACAAAATATTCAAGATAAAAATTTTTATTTTCAGTTAGTGTTTTCAATTGTAAGTATTTTTCTACTTCAGAATGGCCGAAAGGTACATTTTCCATTAGAAATCTAAAATCAGAGCCAAAACCGTTTAGAAGTAGAGGATATTTATTGATTGTGGATTTAAACTACTAAATATTTGTTAAGACAAAGTATTTGAAGTGTATTTTCGCATATACCGTTTCAATTATAAACTTTTCCACTTCAAAGTAGCCGTTTAATAACCGAAAGCTACAGTCGCCAATAGAAATTTAAAACCAGAACCTAACATATCCTCTCGTAGTGAAGAACGTTTATTGGAAAATGTATTTAAATTTTTTACTATTAAAGTCTGTTAAAGTAATTGGTGTTTTAATTATAATTTATTTTATCAACTTGAAAAGATCTGTGTGAAGACCCAAAATTGCCTTGACCTTTGTTTCAGAAATATCAAACCAGAACAAAGTAACCAATCAGAAATACCATACCAGGACTGAAAAGCCAGTCAGGTATTGAAAAACTTTTATTAAGGGTACAATTAAACTATTAAGTATTTGTTTTTTAATTCTAGATATTTTTCTACTTGAAAATAAACACTGCACAGCCAAAAGCTACATAAAGCATTAGAAAAGAACAAAATAAAGAACTTTTATTCATTGTATAACTAACGAATGTTTGTTAAAGAAATTATTCGAGGTATATCTTGGTAAGTAGTTTTAATTTGAAAGTGGCTGCTGGAAGTCATAAAGCCATAATTAGCCATTATAAATGTATGATCAGAGCGGAATACACAGTCTAGTATTGGCGAGTTTTATTGATAATGTAATTAAACTATATATTTTAAAGTTTATGAATTTAGCTTTGCTAATTTTGTGTTTTTAACTTTGATGGGTAAAATGCATGTTGTCAGTAAAAGTTGGCGGTGGGTGGTGATGACTAAATGCCTTCCCTCTAGTCTTACACTGATAAATTAGGGGCGGCTAGCACAGATAGCCCTCCAGTAGCTTTGTGCGAAATTCAAAAAAACAAAACAAACCATCAGAAATCTAAAAGAATAGAAGTAAATAGAATATCTAGTACTGGAAACCTTTTATTGGGAATATACTTAAACAACTAAGTATTTATTGAAGTAAAGTATTGGAAATGTAGTTTTGTAATTCTTTTTTTAATACATGTAAAAATGACTGATATCAAGGCAAGTTATTAAGACTATAAAATGGGTGTTCCCTGAAACTTGAATGCAGATTGTGGGATGTCATGAGAATTGGACACAAATAGCTTTCTGGGAAAGAGAAACCTCTCCATTTTTTTAAGAGACAACTATGACTTGTAAAAGTACACCTGTGGCAATAAATACAAACACCCTTTATTTTCAGCCTAGATTGATTATTTTGTGATATAATTACTGTACAACAGGAAAACAAGGTACTGTTTGAACAGTCTCTTATGATGCCTGGTAAATAAACATTAATTTCTAGAAGAGAACTAACTTTGTCTCTAACTATTTTATAATCTAAACATCGCCAAGATTCTGCAAAATGCCACCAGGCAAGCCCCATTTACAGGAAGATTTAAACAGTGTTTCTGTGCCAGACAATGCTTTGAAACACTCTGAATTAATTATCCAGTAAGCTGGTAAGGTATACTTTTGCTTTAAACTTGTGCCAAGTCTTAATCCTGACTATTTTAACATTTTCCTGTGCTTTCATGAAAAAATTTGATTATAATCATGTTTGGAACATTAAGACAAACAACCTACATTGAATATCTCATTAGTGGTGTATGAGTTCATATACCTGATGTTTAACCAGATTTACATTTTAAACCATTAGAAGCTTCTGCTGTCAGATAAAGAACACTAACTTTAAAACCTACAACACACAGTCGTATTATCGAACCCTGTCTCAACTAATGTTAATGTTGTGCCTACCTAAAGTTTCTTCTGTATCATTCTCCATTCCTAGGAATTCCACCTTAGAATGGTAGGATCTCTAACTATTAACCTAAAAAAATCATCTCTTAACTGAAAGATGAGTGCATTGTCACTAAATCTTAAAATGTGAAAATCTTATGGAAAAACATAATGAGCGTCAATAGCTATCTGTAGAATTCCAACATAACACTGCACTACAGGGCAGCTTGGACCCTCTTTGTGTCTGAATTGATGAATAATTTAATTTTTAGTTATTTTCATAGTGATAATAATACGCTTGCCTCAATATTTGTACATTTCAAATTGATCGTCATTATTTCCCACTTAGTTGATGTTCTATTTCTGAAGTTAACCTCAAAAGATGCCTTTCTTACATTGACCAATACACCAGTGATTACTGCTGTAAACTTCTCAATTTAAAAAAAAAAGCAGTTTCTTGATGGAATTTCAAAATCAGTGACCAATTCAAGCTACAATTGGAATGACAAGGCTATTTAAGGATTTGGGCACACATTACAAAAATCTGTGTAGAAAATGCTTCTGATAAGCCAGCAGTTCAGTTGGCAAATGTCATAATTTAAGTGATGACAAATGTGTCATTAGAAAAAATTATATAAGATGTAAAACAATAAAAGTATATGCCATATCTTGAGGTTTCCAGATATTTTACCTTTGAGTATGCCAACTCAACTTGGGCTTCCAAAGAGAGAGACAACACTCCCCCTCATTCTTCTCACACCATTGCTTGTTTTGAGTATTCTTGCAAAGCTAAACTAGGATTATCCATGTTAGCCATTCTTAATGTTGAATTGGTAAAGGCAGTTCATAAAAAGGATCCACCACCTATTCTTTGGCTACTTTAATTAAATAATACTATTGGGCTATCACTCTTATAATGAACTTATAGCCCAAAAGTATAATGGATGATTCTGTTATTGTAATGAGATCAAACTATGGACCTGTAGATCCACAGTTTGTCAGAATAATGACTATTATAGATTAAGATGTTTATATTCTTGCATTTTTATGTGTGATATATACAAAGGTGCATCTACTATGGAGATACATAATACAGGTAGTTTCACCCATCTATCTCCATTGATTCAGAGTTCTACAATTACAACATATTTCGAGTTGTTTGGTTGTAATTGCAGAACTCTAAATCAATGGAGATAGATGGGTGAAACTACCTGTATAATATATCTATAGTAGATGCAACTTTGTATATAACACACATAAAATGTCAGAAAAGACTACTACTTTAGTCAATCATTGACCCATACCCATTCTGTTAGCTACAGCACCACCATGCACAAACAAATACTAACCAGAAGCTCCTCATGGTACAACAGTGTGTCTGTGGACTAACAATGCTAGAAACCAGGTTTCAAGATCTTTAAGGCATATTTTGAGAAAAGAAAAGTTTCTTGGAACTCTTGACAGATGCCATGCACATTTTCTACATGTTTGTGATTTCTCAGCCAATTATAGTTAGATGTTAATAACTAATAGAAAGACGTTTTAAGATACTATCTCTCAATAGTTATTTTGAAATTGGTGCAAAGAATTTCATACAAATTTTGTCAAACCACTATTAGCATTGTTGCTGCTTCTGTCCTCATTAGGACTTCAGCATTTTCTCACTTATAAATGTTAAACAGACAGTTAAGCTGTATTTAACTTTTATACTTTAGTTAATGATACATTATTTATTTTCAAATGCATTTTAGATAGGTTAATTTTTATAAAGTCAAACTGCCTCAGTTAATCAGGCTTAGGTAGGTGAAAGACCCAACATTCTGACAAAGGCAAAAGGACAGGAGAGGAAAGTAAAAATTTACAATTAAGAATATTACTGGAAGAAGACCAAGATTATCTGATGAAAAATTTAGAGGTATGAACATTTTTTTCTATTTTTAATTTTAAACATTTTATTGCACAGTACTTTGATTATGATACTCCAAATATTCAGTGAGTGGAAATAATTAGCTACAGTACAAAAAATAAATAAATTAAAATAATTTTTATTGTTTAATGAAATATTTATAATTTTTTATAAAATCTTAATTGTTTTGAAGATATTTTAAGAAAGCTCAGAGTAAGTATTGTTGTATTGTGTATCATTCTCTAAATAGGTTCAATCCCATAACAGTAAGGCCAACAGAAACAATTCCCTAGGGAATGAGCCATTTGGACCTAGTTTAAATCCATGTACAACACTATTTCATGAGCTAGAGATGATTATATTTTAAAAATTGAAGTGAAGAAATAATTTATAAAATGATGTAGATTTGGTTAATACCTTTTCTACCACATCAGTTATTTTACAACTAAGACATCTAAAAAAATTGATGTAACATTTATATCAGTATTTTGTATGGTGTGTCACAGTTTGTTGGATGAGTTTAGTAATGAGCAAAAGCTTTAGAGGCATAAGTATACAACAAACCCCACAGAATTGGAATGATGTTAAAACATACAGACTTCTTTCTTGAAATTTGTGTACTTGGTAAATAAATAATTAAGGTTTTATTTAATCTTGTAAATCAAATACAGATTTTTGAACTAAAGCAGTACAACAACCTTCATTAATATATATATATATAAAATGTTTTCATCTCTAATTCTCTAATAATTCTGCATCATACACAGACAAGATGTCTTCCATTATTTTCCACAACTGGTCCTTGCCAAGATCTTCACAGAATGTCTAAAACAAAAATTTCCAAACTATCTAAAGTCTAAATAATTAATTTATACATTTTATAAACCAAAACTTTTTTTTTTCATTTGTATGGAGATGTTTAGGATATAGAACCAAATTGCTTATGTATTTCGTTAAACATTTACAACCAAAGCAATGATTTAATCTTAATTACTTGCTAACAAAATACTACCAATAAAATTTTCTTAATACACATTCAAATGTTTTTGGTAATTATTTTTTAGCAGTTTCTTACTTTAATTCCCAAATATTTTATAATAATTTAATAATGTATTTTTACTTTCACGCTGTTGTTGCTGTATGGTAGAGCAACAAAATACATATAAATGGGATATACAACATATATATATATATATTAATGTAATATAATTGTCTGAAATCATTTTAAGTGTCTTTATATCTGTCCAAGCTCAAACAACCAAACCTTTGAATTGCTGAAAAACTGAAATTTTGGTCCTATTCCCAAATATTCAAGTATGTTTATTTTACATGATAAAACCTTGAGATACACTGTTTTCTGTTGTTGTTCCTGCTTTTATGGAAAATTATGCACCCATGCACAACATTGTTACCTGCAAGTGTATTGACTAACATGAAAATAGGTCCAAACTCACATCATGTCTCCCTTTTCAGTCATTCTACCCATAGTGTTAATATATTAAAACATTAATTTAAAAGGTGTTTTAATTAAAATATATCAGAACTAATATTTTCTTTTCCTTTGACACTGATATTTATTTTGTACCACTGACACATATGAAGGATCTTAGGATCCCCATTAAATGTTTTTAAGCAATAACTAAGACTTTACTCACCTACCTACACTGCTTCTAATTAAAAAAAAAAAGAAGAAATCAAAGTGAGTTACATTCTTGTCTGCACTGATTTTATTTGTGAAGAACATCATATTGGGTTCAAATTATATTTTACAGTAGTTTGGTGGTATACCTCTGTCTGTAGACATGAACACATACCCCATTAATGCAGTTTTTATGCATAGAATCTTACACTGTGGTAAAAAAAACAAACATATTTACCTCATGCCATCTCAGTACAGCATCGTTGTTGTACGAAACAGTGACACCATAACACTCTAATGCTAAGTAAATGATAGCTACAGCAACATGCTGTGGTTTATAGCGAAGACAGGAGGGTAAGTGATAGAAGTCGCACAGGAGAGACCAACATGTCCTGAATAAGGGTAGTTTGGCAAGAATATCAGGTGCTATCCAGTCTTGAACAGACTTTAGATAGTGAAGTAGGTACTAGATAAACAAAAAGTTAATACACTTAATTTCTTCCTTCCATCTTAAAATTGAGGCTCAAAAGGAACAAAAGATAGTGTTATAAATGGGATATACAATATATACATTAATGCAATAAAGTTGTCTGTAATTATTTTCAAAGAAGAAATAACTTGTAAAAATATAAAAATAATGATCAATCGAAACAGTGTGAAGATGGTCTAAACATATGCCTGAAAATAGTCATTTGGAGATATTATTCACATTTAAATAAAGAAAAGTATCACTTATCATAACCAACTAGCTTATATTTTTGAATATTTTACTGTAACTGACTGTAAACAGAATTTCCAATTTTTTAAAAAATGTGAAAAATGTTTCAATACAAAATACTAATGCAAAAAAAAATAGGCTTCTTGTTCCTCGTGTAATTCTAGCTTGCAGCAGATAACATATGAGCAATACAAGTACTCATACCTTCACAAAACTGAGCTCCATGATAAATTTTCCAACATGCAAAACTTCTAAGAAACAGCCACAGTTAATTCATTATTTTGCTTCTCCAAACTTGCTTGGTACTGGTAAGTGGCAAGAACTCCCGCACTCCATTAGAAGAAAGGGAGTAAAAGTGCATTAGGGAGTGTGGATGGACTGCAACACCCAATAGGTGATCATGAAACAGTATTTTTAAAAGCATACCACAATGATTTAGTCAACTGAGGCAATGGAAGGGATGGGCAGCATCCCTTCTGCTTTATCCATGCTGTCCATGGATAGTGCAGTCTGGGAAAGATGTGTTATAATACAAGTATCTTGAGGAACTTGCATACAAGTGATCTTATCAAACACCCAATTTTTAAGGGTGAGCATACACAACCATGAAAATACAGAAATTAACAAAGCCTAGTGAAGATCTCATGGAAGGATATCTGTGAATGGTTTTAGCCATTTAAGTTGACCCCATCTGAGTACAAACAGAACATTTGGTCAGGTACCACTTGTCAGACAGTGGGATCCAAAGTGAAACTGAAGCAAGGGCCTTTGAAAGAAAAGAAAGCATTAATAAAGACTTACTTGTCACATCTGCATTGAAGTCAGGAAAAGACCCACAGGAAGCAAAAACCAATGTGGTGTAGGTAGTAGAAATGAACTTGTGTGAAGTTATCCACATTTCCTATAATAGAATCTCCTCCAATGGCTGACAAAAATGAGAGGCAAGGTAGAAGGGAAGTTGATGTAGTTGATGTGAGGAAACATGAAAGAGATCATGTCAGGAAGGAGACAAGGAGGTATAAAATACCTGAATGAAACATGAAATACAAGAAGGTAGGACTAACCAGGGAAAGATTACAGGAAAAGGTAAGTTGCAAAGGAAGAAACAGGTTCCCATATAACAATGGGAAGGGAAAAATTAGAAATGTAGGACAGGCAGATTGGAGAAAGGAGACTTCAACATCAAGACTCACATAGGCTGTAGGAGGGAAAGCATGACATGAATAAAGAATAAGGGAGAAGGAGTGATACTAAGATCTGGTAATGTTAAGGCAAAATAATCCAACCTATGAAAACTGCAGGTCAAAAGGAGGAAGAAATATACCAAAGGAAGTGAACCAGGGAAACACAGAGACAGAAGTGCAAACAGAGGTAAGGTGAGAGCAGGAAGGACCACAATAATGTCCTAGACTGGGAGTGACAGATGCCTCAGTGGACGAAGGAATGGATCAATATGAAAAGGACCATGTGGAAATGGAAAGAACAGAAAGAGTGGGGTGTTATGCCACCCAACACCTGAAATTCAGAAGACTGAAGAATCCTCCTCAAATAACCATGTGTTAAACTTGGAGAAGCCTGAAACCCTAAATCAATGCCCCACTTGGATAGATAAATGGCCAAGAAGAGCAAATGAAACAGGCTAAATGTGAACTACTTTGCAAGAGAAACTGGAAAATTTAGAGGAGTGCTGATGATTAGATTGATGAAACAGGTTGCGATGGAAGGGAAAAGTAAGGAGAGGTACCACCTACAGTTGCAGAAACTGAGAGAACCAAGGTTCCATAGGTCAGGTAGGAGCAACCAGAATGATCATGAATGGATGAAGGAGATGACAGAAAGTAAATGGATGAAAGGGTAAATAAAGGAACAGATGAAACCAATCACAGCTGAAGGTATCATCAGCAAAGGCTGTAGGAAAGGGAACCATGGATGAAAATGAAAATAACTGGGATTGAGGGTAGTGGTAAAGGCATCAATAAAGGGCATACCTAAATGAAAACACAGACACTGAAAATAGCAGGATGTGGGGACCACACCTGTGATAAGAAATCCAGACAGGAAAGATGTTCAACAAAGAGAGGAGAACAAGCATCCATGACATGACATCAAAATAATTTGATGTGTGTGAATCAAGAAAGAAGATTCATAGTGCAAAAGAAAACAGTATAACTCATCCTGTAGAAATGTTAGAATGGATCATAAACTGCTGGCAACTGGTAAAAGAAAAATGATCCAAACTCAATGAGCAGACAAGAGTTTAAGAAAATTGATGTGAAATTTCCACAGACCAATGTACTGAAAACCCTTGGCAATTGCTTGTGCACCCCAGCTCTGAAAGGAAACATCTGTAACTCGGAACATGAAAGAGAAGTGAAGTTGCTGCCAACATATGGGCTTTGTCCAACACCAACAAAAATCAACAAGAAAGGGTATTTGTTTGTTTGCATAAAGCTACACAAAGGGTTATCTGTGCTCTGCCCACTATAGGTATTGACACCCAGTTTCTAGCAGTATAAGTGTGCAGACATTCTGCCGTGCCATTGGAGGTCAAAGGGAAAAGAAGATAAACAGAAGCATCCAAGGGTCCACTGCTCATGAAAGGCCTACTGAAACAAATGCATATACACCCTGCTAAATGATATGTTAGAGGTGACCATCATCCAAAAAGCTATTGAACCTTACTAGTATAAAGTATAGGAGTAAACAGTGCAATCAGAATGGCCAGCTCTGTAGAAAAGTAGACTTCAATTGAGACTGGTGTTGAAGAAAATACCCAGATGTACAAAGTGTTGAAGAGGATGAAAGAAAGACCTCTTCCAAAATGATCAACCACACCTTTGAGGAGTAGGACTGGCTGACTCTCATTTGGAAATAGGAAGAAGCCAGATGTTTATGTAAAAATGGAAGTGCAGTCCCCAGGATATGAATATGCTAAGCAATTGTGCAAATACTTGGCAAAAACAGATGGCATGGAAGCAAGATCAATGGACAATTTGGCAGCAGTAAAATCCTGCATGGAGTAGGAATGACACCTGTTAGGGTAGGAAGACAAGAACTGCCTCAAACACACTGACAAACCAGAGATTCCAAGGAAGAAGAAAAAAAAAAGTCACTTATTGTTGGGAAAAATGGCAAACAGTGGTACCATAGCAATCTATTAGAGACAGGGGTGGATAGGGTAAGGTCAGGAAAAAGGGTTCAGAGTCAAACCTTGAGAACATTGGATTTCTTGTATGAAAAGGTAGATTGGATAGAAGCCACCCACCAAGGTTACAATAATCATGTCAAACTGGAAATGTCAAAAAACAGGACCATAAAAATACTAGTATGTATGGAAGTTGGTGTCGGGTTCACAAGAATATAGCATTGTGGCCCATAAAAGTTCTAAAAGAGAAATGAGATATGTGTGTAGAGCCATAGCTAAGACAACATGCAACCGAAAGTGGAAGAGCAGGGGGATTTATCTCCAGCAACCACGTAGGGTTCCTGCAAAACCCATAAATAGAAACAGGAAAGCCAATGCTGGAAAACAGAAAAAAGTAGGATGAACAGGATATTTTTGGAGCCCATCCCCATAAATAGGTAAACTGAACCCACAACTGATGGAACCCTGCCTGAAAAATTGAAAGAGTGGACAAATTCAAAGCCCACAAGAGACAGGCATATGAATGTCATCACCAAACAGGATAGAAAAAGCATAGTGTAAACCTGAACAAAAGTGAATGGAAAACAACTGCATCAAGAGATAAAACACACACCTGAGAAGCTCCAAAAAACAAAGGCTGAACAGAATCCTTGGGAAGGTGTTGAAAAGCATGGCAAATTCTGGAGGAGGTGATCAAAATTAGACTGCATATGCCTGTAAAAGGTGTGAAAAATTCAGGAAGACTAAGGGCATGAACAGGAGACAACATGCATTCTATAAAAGCTAATATTGTCAGGGAATGGAGAATACTGTATGGGAAAATATATATGTCTTTCTCCATTTGGTAAAGTATTCAATTCCTTCTCTTTTTCTTAGGTTACCAAATAGTATTCCAAACACAATTAAATTAAACAGTAACTTTGGTGTAAAATTGACATTTTGCTTCACTTCCAAAACAACTTTGAATAATAATTTTAATTTTCTCTCAATCAGAAGAGGTGTCACTAATATCTCTTTATTTCTGAATGAAATTTTGGACAACTTACTAAACATTATTCACTTTCAGCTTAATTAAATTCATATAATCAAAATTTTGATGTGAAACAGTTTTAAAAACATTAAAATACTTCTTTTCATCCTGAAAAGTTTTTATCATTGACAAGAAAGTTTCAATTTATATACTCAATTAGTTTCAAGTAGATTGATATTTGTTAACACATTTATTTTGATACTTTACATTATTAATTATAATAGTTGCTGCTTTAGTTATAGGTATGGTAGCACTATACTCTTGGATAAGACAGTTTATAATACATATGACAATATATTTATGAATTTAGAATTTTAAACTATACTTTTATTTCAGGTCCATAATTAATACACTTTATCAATAATTAAAAACTGAAGTATACCTTCATCTACTCAGTAGTTTTTTTTTTTTAAGAATATTATCAATGTAATATATTTTATTGCAGCTAAGTGCTAGAATGTGTGTATGTAAAACATTTAGAATTTACATTCTAAAGCATCAGCCAAACAAGATATTAACATGTATTGTTAATGTAGCATAGAAAGAAAATACAATTTCTGTCATAGTATAATATGTATGAGAGATAATTTACCACACATATTTTACATATGAGAGTGCTAAGATACATTTCTTTATTGATCACTTCTTAATGGAATAATAACAGAAGCATGAGATGACTCCAAGATGGCAGTGAATCAGAAAATATGTTGCACCAATAATGGGGTAAAATAAGCAAAGATATCAAGAATATTTAAAACCTGGAGGTGCTCTAAAATGAAACCTGGTGGTTTTCTCAGATTCAAAATATGTTCAAAAAAACTTTTTGCTCTCAGTGTGCTTTTAAATTGTTCAAGAAAATACTAAGATCCAAAATGAAACCTTTAAATTAAAAAAATAAAAACGTATTACAGGAATGTGTCTGAAAGAAATTTACACATCTCAGTTTTAGACTTTAGAAACATGAAATACTGATTAATGCTGGTAAGTAAAATGAAAATGTCACAAAATTCAAATGTATTGCTATAAATGTAGAACTTTAAACATTCATACAGGATAAAACTAACTTTTGACAATAGATTACATCAATCATAAAATGCTTAAAAGTTATCATAAGCTTAATCATTGGCTAAATTTGTAGATAAACTCAAAAATAATCCAACAATGATTCTAAGAAATATTTGCAATTGGCCAATTGCTAGTATTGTATTCAAGAAATGAAAGAGTTATAGGAACATACTAAAGAATAATGTTAATACACACCACTTTTTTTGTAAAGCCAGTGATGTACTTGTCATAATGATACCATTCCACAATTAAAAGTATGTATCCTTAAAACCTGAATATTTTTAGAGATCACATTAAGATCAAAAAGTGGTAATCATTTTGCTACATATCTCTCCTACAGAAAGTGTAAAGTTGTTTGAGAAATTTTATGCAATTAATTTATTTTAAAATTACTAAACTTATTACTGACTCAGAACTCACGGATTGTCTAATACTTCCAGAACTAAAGTTTAGGAGACCCTTAGCTGATTTTAAGTCCTCACCTGCTAGGGACATTTCCCCACTGTTTATTCCCGGATCTATGGACATTTCCCCAATGCTTTCCCAGTTGCTAGGGACATTCAACCAATGCTTACCCCTTCTCCTAGGGACATTTCTTCTATTGGTTTCCCCAGTTGCTAGGGACATTTTCCCCACTGCTTATCTTCTTTGCTAGGGACATTCCCCTTCTGCTAACACCCTGTCTAGGACATTTCCCTCACTGCTAACCACCCGTTTCTAGGGACACTTTTCTACACTGATTACATCCCATTGCTAAGGACTTTTCCCCACTGCTTCTTTTTTTTGCCAAGGACATTAAACACACTGCTTACTTCGTTCCTAGGGACATTTCGAACACTGCTTACTCCCGTTGCTAGAGACATTTCAGACACTTCTTGCTCCCCTTGCTAGGGACATTTCGGACACTTCTTACCCCTGTTGCTAGGAACATTACCCCTATTTTTTACCCCCGTTGCTGGGACATTTCCCCCACTGCTTACTCCAAGTTGCTTGGGACATTTCACCCAAAGCTTATCCGTGTTGCTAGGGACATTTCCACCACTGTTTACCACCGTTTCCAAAAACATTTTACCACTGATAAATACCGATGCTAAAGACATTTCGGACTCTGCTTACCACCCGTTTCTCGAGACATTCCCTTACTGCCTACCCCTTTTGCTAGGGGCATTGCCGTTACTGCTAAGCCCAATTATTAGGGACATTTCGCACTGAATACACCCCGTTGCTAGGGAAATTTCCCCACTGCTTAACCCCGTGGCTTATGACATTTCCCCCACTGCTTAACCCCTGTTCCTAGGGTTATTTCCCAACTGCTCACTCTGTTGCCAGGGTCATTTCCCACACTTTTTACCCTGTTGCTAACGACATTTAACCATTGATTATCACTGTTGCTAGGGGCATTACAGACACTGCTTACCCCGTTGCTAGGAACATTTACCCCACTTCTTACTCCTTGTTGCTATGGTCACATCCACCATTACTTCCCCACGTTATTAGTGACATTTCCCCCACTGCTCACGACCCGTTGTTTGGGATACTTCCCCTACTGCTTACCCCCTTTTCAAGGAATATTTCCTCCACTGTTTAACACCGATTTTTGGGACTTTTCCTTTACTGTTTACCCCCTTTCTAAGGACATTTCTCCACTGCTTAACATCGTTGCTAGAAACATTTCAGACACTGCTTACTCCCGTTTCTAGGGACAATTCCCCCATTGCTTATCCCAGTGACCAAGGACATTGAACCCACTGCTTACCACGTTGCTATGGACATTTCCGACACTTCTTACCACCGTTGGTAAAAACAATTCACTTAGTGCTTACCACTGTTGCTACGGACATATCCCCCACTGTTTACCCCAATTGCTAGAGACATTTCTTACTAATTACTCCCTGTTTCTAGGGACATTTCCACCAGTGCTAACTCCTGTTGATAAAAACATTTTGCACTGTTTACCAAACGTTGCTAGGGAATTTTTCCCTTACTGTTTACCCTCGTTGCTAAGAACATTTTATCTGAAAACAACTCGTTGCTAGGGAAATTTCCCCAACTACTTATCCCGTTGCTAAGGATACTTCCTACAATTCTTAACCCCGTTGCTAGGGACATTTTCCCCTATGTTTATCTAGGGTTCTAGGGACATTTCCCCCACTGCTTACCCCACATTGCTAGGGGCATTTCTTCTAGTGGTTTCCCCCCGTTGCGAGAGACATTTCCCCTAATTCTTACCCCACGTTGCTAGGGTATTTCACCCAATGCTTACCCCTTTTCCTAGGGACATTTCCCTTTCTTCTTACACCCGTTGCTAGAGAGATTTCTCCTACTGCTAACCACCCGTTTCTAGGAACACTTCCCCCATTCCTTACCCCTGTTGCTAGGGACATTTCCCCACTATTAACCCCGCTGCTAGGGACATTTCCGACACTGCAAACCCCCATTTCTAATGACATTTCCCCCACTGTTTATTCCCGGATCTAGGGACATTTCCCCCAATGCTCTCCCTCAGTTGCTAGGGGCATTTACACCAATGCTTACCCCTTTTCCTAGAAACATTTCTTTATCTGGTTTCCCCAGTTGCTAGGGACATTTCCCCCACTGCTTACCTTCTTTGCTAGGGACATTTCCAACTTTGATTACATCCCATTGCTAAGGACATTTCCCCACTGCTTCCTTCTTTTACCAAGGACATCAAACCCATTGCAAGGGACATTTTTGGCACTGCTTAACACAGTTGCTGGGAACATTTCGGACACTGCTTAACCCCGTTGACAGGGAAATTTTTAACACTGTTTACCCCGATGATGGAACATTCTTCCTATTGCTTACCCCCATTGCTAGGGACATTTCCCCCACTGAATACACCCCGTTGCTAATGACATTTCCACCACTGTTTACCCCAGTTTCCAAGGACATTAAACTCACTTCTTACCCCTGTTGCTAGGAACATTGCCCCTACTTTTTGACCCCATTGCTGGGACATTCCCCCACTTCATACTCCAAGTTGCTTGGGACATTTCCCCCACCGTTTATCGCCGTTCCTAAAAACTTTTCCCCACTGTCTTCTCCTGTTGCTAGGGGCATTTCGGATACTGATTATTTTCGTTGCTCGAAACATTTCCGACACTGCTAACCCTTATTGCTGGGGGCATTTCCCTTACTGCTTAACCTTGTTGCTAGGGACATTTCGTACTGAATACACCCCGTAGCTAGGAAAATTGCCCCACTGCTTACCCTCGTTGCTAACTACATTTCGGACTCTGCTTACCCCCGATGCTAGTGATATTTCCGACACTGCTTACCACCCGTTGCTCGGGACATTCCCTCACTGCCTACTAATTTTGCTAGGGGCATTTCCTCATGTTTACCTTCGTTGCTAGGGACATTTCCCCATGGAATACACCTCTTTTCTTGGGACATTTCACCATCTGCTTACCCCCGTTGCAAGAGACCTTTTCCCCACTGATTACCCCTGTTGTTAGTGGCATTTTCCCCACTGCTTACCCCCGTTGTTTGGGATATTTACCCCACTTTTTAACACTGTTCTTAGTGACCTTTTCCCCACTGATTACCCCCATTGCTAAGCACATTTTCCCCACTGCTTGCCGACGTTGCTACGGATATTTCCCTTACTACTTAACTCACGTAACTAAGTACCTTTCAATTACTGTTTACCACCTGTTTCCAGGGACATTTCCCAATTGTTTAACTCCGTTGCTAGGGACATTTAGCACTGAATACCCCCCATTGTTGGGGAAATTTCTCCCACTGCTTACCCCAGTTGCTAAGGACATTTTCCCCACTGCTTACCCTTTGTTCCTAGGGTCACTTCCCAACTGCTCACCCCTGTTGCTAGAGTCATTTCCCACACTGTTTGCACTGTTGCTAACGATATTTAACCATTAATTATAACCGTTGCTAGGGGCAATTCAGACACTGCTTACCCCTGTTGTTAGGGACATTTTCTTCACTACTTACTGCCGGTTGTCTGGGAAATTTTTCCCACTGAATGCTCACCGTTGCTTGGGAAATTTCCCCCACTTCTTACCCTCTTTTGCAAGGGTATTTTCCCTCACTGCTTACCTTCCGTTACTAGGGAAATTTCCTTTACTGCTCATCCCCTGTTGCTGGTGACATTTCCAACACCACTTATTCGCGTTGCTAGGGACATTTCCCCCAAAAGGTACCATCGTTGCAAGGGACATATCCCCTACTCCTTACCCCCATTGTTAGGAACACTTCTCCCACTCCTTACCCCGGTTTCTAGGGACATTTTCTCCACTGCTAATCCCTCGTTGCTATAGACATTTCCCCCACTTCTTACCCCTGTTGCTAGGGTCATTTCCTCCACTGTTTACCCCATTGCTAAGGACATTTCCCCATTGCTTATCACCGTTGCTTATGAAATTTCAGACACTGCTTGCCCTATTGCTAAAAATATTTCCTTTACTCTTTAACCCCGTTTCTAGGGAAATTTCTCTCTCTGCTTACATCCGTTTCTAGAGACATTTCCTACTCTTCTAACCATTCGTTTCTTTAGACACTTCCCCATTGCTTAACCCGTTGCTAGGGATATTTCCCCCACTGCTTAACCCCGTTGCTAAGGATATTTCCCCCACTGCTTACCCCTGTTGCTAGGGTCATTTCCCCAACTGTTTAACCCGTACCTAAGGACATATCCCCATTGCTTATCCCCGTTGCTAGGGACATTTACTTTACTGCTTAACCCGTTACTAGGAATGTTTACCCAACTTTTTAACCCCATTGCTCGGGACCTTCTCCCCACTGATTACTTCCGTTGCTAGGGACATTTCCCCACAGTTAATCCACGTTGTTACGGATATCTTTTCTACTGCTTTCCCCACGTTGCTAGGGACATTTCCCTTACTGCTTACAACCATTTGCTAGGGACATTTTTCCACTTTATACCACACGATGCTAAGGCTCTTTCCACCACTGTTTACCCCGTTGCTAAGGACATTTCTATCTGAAATCAACTCATTGCCAGGGACCTTTTCCCCACTGCTTTCCCACATTTCTACGGATATTTCTTTTACTGTTTTCCACACGTTTTTAGCGATCTTTCCTTACTGATTACCACCCGTTGTTAGGGACATTTCGAACTGAATACACACAATTGCTAAGGAAATTTCCCCCACTCCTTACCCTCGGGTTCCAGGGTCATTTCCCCCACTGCTTACCCTCGGGTTCCAGGGTCATTTCCCCCACTGCTTACCCTCGTTGCTAGAGGCATTTACCCCACTTCTTATCCCCGTGCATAGGGTCATTTCCCCAATTGCTTACCCACGTTGCTAGTGACACTTACCCCACTACTTACCACCCGTTGTTTGGGATAATTTCCACACTTCTTTCTCCCCGTTTCAAGGGACATTTTTTCCACTGTTTTCTACCCTTGCTTGGGACATTTCCCCTACTGTTTACCCCCTTTGCTAAGGACATTTCTTCACTGCTTAACATCGTTGCTAGGAACGTTTCGGACACTGCTTACACCTGTTGTTTGTAACATTTCGGACACTGCTTACCTACCTTTTAAAGGGACATTTACGACACTGCTTACCCCCATTGCTAGGGACATTCCCCCACTGCCTATATGTGTTGCTAGGGACATTTCGGACACTATTTACTCCTGTTGCTTGGGACATTTCCCCCTCTTCTTACACCCGTTGCTATGGACATTTCCCAATACTTACTTTCCATTGCTAGGGACATTTTCCAGTTCATACTACCGTTGCTAGGGTCATTTCTCCCACTGTTTACTCCCCGTAGCTAGGGACATTTGCATTTGAAAACAACTCGTTGCTAAGGACATTTACCCCATTTCTTACCCCAGATCTAGGGACATTTCTCCCACTGTTTATCCCTGGTTCTAGGGACATTTCCCTCACTGCTTACCCCACATTGCAAGTGGCATTTTACCCAATGTTTATCCCTTTTTCTAGGGACATTTCTTCTACTGGTTTCCCCATTGCTAGGGACATTTCCCCCTCTGCTTACACCCGTTGCTAGGGATATTTACCTCACTGCTAACCACCTGTTTCAAGGGACACTTCCCCAATTGCTTTCCCACGTTGCTAGTGACACTTACCCAACTGTTTACCTTCGTTGCTTAGGACATTTCCTACACTGAATACACCCTGTTGCTGAGGACATTTCCCCCACTGCTTACCCCAGTCCAAGGACATAAAACCCACTGCTTACCCCAGTTGCTATTGACATTTCCGACACTGCTTACCATCCGTTTTTAGGGACATTCCCCCACTTCCTACCCTTGTTGCTACAGGACTTTCGGACACTGCTTACACCTGTTGTTTGTAACATTTCGAACACTGCTTACCCACCTTTAAAGGGACATTTACGACACTGCTTAATCCCATTGCTAGGAACATTTCCCCTACTGCTTAACCCCGTTGCTAAGGACATTTCCCCTACTGTTTAACTCCGTTGCTAGGGACATTTCCCCACTGAATACAACCCGTTGCTGAGGATATTTCCACCACTTCTTAACCCCGTTGCTGAGGACATTTCCCATACTGGTTATCTCCGTTGATAGGACATTTTCCCACTGAATACAACCCGTTGCTAGAGATATTTCCCCTACTGCTTACCCCCCTGTTGCTCGAGACCTTTTTCTTACTGATTTCTCCGTTTCTAGGGACTTTTTTCCCACTGCTTTGCTACGTTATTCAGATATTTCCCCTACTGCTTTCCCCACGTTGCTGGGATCATTTCTTTTACTTCTTACCACCAGTTGCGAGGGACATTTCCCCACTGATTACCACCGTTGCTAAAAACATTTCCCTTACTGCTTACCCCTGCTTCTAGGGGCATTTCACCCCCTGCCTACCCCGCTGCTATGAACATTTCGAACACTGCTTACCCCCGTTGGTAGGGACATTCTTTTTCTGCTCACCCTCTTTGCTAAAGACTTTTCCCCCACTGTTTACCCCATTGCTAAAAACATTTCCCCTTTGCTTTTCACCATTAGTAGGGACATTTCAGACACTGCTTACCCCGTTTCTAGGAATATTTCCCCCACTGCTTACACCCGTTGCTAGGGACATTTCCCCCACTGCTTATCCCCGGTTCTAGGTACATATTCTCCACTGCTTTCCCCCCGTTGCTAGGGACTTCCCTCACTGTTTACCGCACGTTTCAAGGGGCATTTAACCCAATGCCTACCCTTGTGTCTAGGGACATTTCTCCGACTGATTTCTCCCATTGCTTGAGACATTTCCCCGACTGAATATCCCCCGTTGCTAGGATCATTTCCACACTGCTAATCCCAGTGCTAATGACATTAACCCACTGCTTAACACCGTTGCTAGGGATATTTCCCCCACTGTTTACCCCCAATGCTAGGGACATTTCGAACACTGCTTACTCCCGTTGCTACGGACATTTCCGACACTGCTTAACACCGTTACTAGGAACATTTCTGACACCGCCTACCCCCATTACTAGGGACATTCTTCCCACTGCTTACCCCATTTCTAGAAACATTTTCCCCACTGAATACACCCCGTTCCTAAAAACATTTCCACAACTTTTTACCCCAGTTGCCAAGGGCATTAAACTCACTGTTTACCCCATTGCTAAGGACATTTCCCTATTGCTTATCACCGTTGCTAATGACATTTCAGACACTGCTTGCCCTGTTGTTAGAAATATTTCCTTTACTCTTTACCCCCGTTTTTAGGGACATTTCTCTCTCTGCTTACATCCGTTTCAAGAGACATTTCCCACTCTTCTAACCATTCGTTTCTTTAGACACTTCCTCCATTGCTTAACCTCGTTGCTAGGGATATTTCCCCCCACTGCTTAACCCCGTTGCTAAGGATATTTCCCCCACTGCTTACCCCTGTTGCTAGGGTTATTTCCCCAACTGTTTAACCCGTACCTAAGGACATATCCCCATTGCTTATCACCGTTGCTAGGGACATTTCCTTTAGTGCTTAACCCGTTACTAGGGATTTTACCCCACTTTTTAACCCCGTAGCTCGGGACCTTCTCCGCACTGATTACTTCCGTTGCTAGGGACATTTCCCCACAGCTTATTCACGTTGCTATGGATATTTTTTCTACTGCTTTCCCCACGTTGCTAGGGGCATTTCCTTTACTGCTTACAAACATTTGCTAGGGACATTTTTCCACTTTATACCACACGATGCTAAGGACCTTTCCACCACTGTTTACCCCGTTGCTAAGGACATTTCTATCTGAAAACAACTCATTGCCAGGGACCTTTTCCCCACTGCTTTCCCACGTTGCTACGGATATTTCTTTTACTGCTTTCCCCACGTTTTTAGAGATCTTTCCCTTACTGATTACCACCCGTTGCTAGGGACATTTCGAACTGAGTACACACTGTTGCTAAGGAAATTTCCCCCACTGCTTACCCTCGTTGCTAGGGACATTTACCCGACTTCTTATCCCCGTGCATAGGGTCATTTCCCCAATTGCTTACCCACGTTGCTAGTGACACTTACCCCACTGTTTACCTCCGTTGCTTGGGACATTTCCTACACTGAATACACCCCGTTGCTAAGGACATTTCCCCCCACTGCTTACCCCAGTCCAAGGACATAAAACCCACTGCTTACCCCAGTTGCTAGTGACATTTCCGACACTGCTTACCACTCGTTTATAGGGACATTCCCCCACTTCCTACCCTTGTTGCTATAGGACTTTCGGACACTGCTTACCCCTGTTTCTATGGACATTTCCCCCACTGCTTACACACGTTGTTTGTAACATTTCGGACACTGCTTACCCACCTTTTAAAAAGACATTTACGACACTGCTTATCCCCATTGCTAGGGAAATTTCCCCACTGCTTAACCCCATTGCTAAGGACATTTTCCCTACTGTTTACCTCCGTCGCTAGGGACATTTCCACACTGAATACAACCCGTTGCTAAGGACATTTCCACCACTTCTTACTCTTTCACCTTTTTCTTACTGATTTTTCCGTTTCTAGGGTCCTTTTTCCCACTGCTTTCCTACGTTGCTTCAGATATTTCCCCTATTGCTTTCCCCACGTTGCTGGGATTATTTCCCTTACTGCTTACCCCTGCTGCTAGGGGCATTTTCCTCATTGCCTACCCCGCTGCTCTGAACATTTCGAACACTGCTAGACCCCGTTGGTAGGGACATTCTTTCTCTGCTCACCCTCTTTGCTAAAGACTTTTCCCCCACTGCTTAAACCTGATACTATGGTCATTTCCCCCACTGTTTACCCCGTTACTAGACATTTCCCCATTGCTTTTCACCATTGGTAGGGACATTTCAGACACTGCTTACCCCGTTGCTAGGAATATTTCCCCTACTGTTTACCCCCGTTGCTAGGGACATTTCTCCCTCTGCTTACACCCGTTTCTAGAGACATTTCCCACTCTGCTGACCATTCGTTTCTTTAGACACTTCCCCATTGCTTAACCCGGTTGTAAAGACATTTATCTCACTGTTTACCTCCGTTTCTAGGTATTTTTTCTCCTCCTTTTTACGTCCGTTGTTAGAGACATTTCCCATACTGCTTAACCCCGTTGCAAAAGATATTTCTTCTACGGTTTACCTCCGTTGTTAGAGACATTTCACCACTGAATATACCCCTTTCATAGGGGCATTTCCCTCACTGCTTATCCCCCGTTGCAACTGACATTTACACCACTACTTTCTCCGTTGCTAGAAAAACTTTTATACTGCTTACCCCGTTGCTAGGGACATTTCCCCCACTGCTTAACCCTTATTTTAGGGTCATTTCTCCACTGCTTACATTTGTTGCTGAGGACATTAACCCACTGCTTAAAACCGTTGCTCGGGAAATTT
Organism: Tachypleus tridentatus; assembly: GCF_004210375.1. NCBI lineage: Eukaryota > Metazoa > Arthropoda > Merostomata > Xiphosura > Limulidae > Tachypleus > Tachypleus tridentatus. Next base: position 129,029,617 of record NC_134834.1, on the reverse strand, counting down.
CCCCCACTGTTTACCGCCGTTGCTAAGGGCATTTCCCCACTGATAAAAACAGAATCTAAAGTCATTATGGACACTGCTTACCCCAGGGCCTAGTGACATTTCCGACACTGCTTACCACACGTTTCTAGGGACATTCTCCTACTGCCTACCCCTGTTCCTAGGGGCATTTCGGAAACTACCTACCCCTGTTGGTAGGGACATTTCCCCCATGTTGCTTGGGACATTTCACCCAATGCTTAATCCTTTTACTAGGGACATTTCCCCCACTGTTTACCGTCATTGCTAAGGACATTTCCTCACTAATAAACACCGATGCTAATGACATTTCGGACATTGCTTAACCACGTTGCTAGTTATATTTTCGACACTGCCTACCACCCGTTGCAAGGGACATTTCTCATTTGTTATTCCCCATTGCTAACGACATTTCCCCTAATGCTTACTCCCGTTGCTAGGGACATTTTCCTCACTGTTTACCCCCGTTGCTAGGGACATTTCCTTTACTGTTTATTCCCGATTCTAGGGACATTTCTTTCACTGCTTTCTCCCGTTGCTAGGGACATTCCCCCACTGCCTATATGTGTTGCTAGGGACATTTCGGACACTGTTTACCCCCGTTGCTAAGGACATTTCCTCTACTGCTTACCACTGTTGCTAGGGTCATTTCCCCATTGTTTATCACTGTTGCTAGGGAGATTTCGGACACTGCTCATCCCTATGCTGAAAACATTTCCCCTACTGTTTACCCCTATTGCTAGGGACATTCCACTACTACTCACTCCATTGCTAGGGATATTTACCCCACTTCTTGACCCCGTTGCTACGGATCTTATCCCCACTCATTACTTCTATTGCTAGTGACTTTCCCCCACTACTTACCCACGTTGCCACGGATATCTCCCCTACTGCTTTACCCACTTTGCTAGGGACATTTTCCTTATTGCTTACCATCCGTTGATAAAGACATTTTCTCACTGTTTCACTCCGTTGTTACGGACATTTGCAATGAATATACTCCTTTGTTAGGGAAATCTTCCCCACTGCTTACCCCCGTTCCTTGGGACATTTCCTCCACTCTTTACCCTCTTTTACTACGAACATTAACATCTGAAAACAACTCGTTGCAAGGGAAATTTCTTCACTGCTTACCCCCGTTGCTAGGGACATTTCCCCCACGGATTCCCCACGTTTCTAGAGGCATTTCACAAAATGCTCACCCTCGTTCCTAGGAACATTTATCTCACTGTTTACCTCCGTTGCTAGGGACATTTCCTACACTGAATACACCACTTTGCAAAGAAAATTTCCCCAATAGCTTTTCCCAGTTGCCAAGGTTATTAAACCCACTGTTTACCTCGTTGATAGGGACATTTCGGACACTGCTTACTCCCGATGCTATGGACATTTCCGACACCGTTGCAAAGAACAATTGGGACACTGATCAACCCCGTTGCTAGGGACATTTTCCCCACAGCTTTCCCCTGTTGCAAGGGGGGCATTTTACCCAATTCTTACCCCTATTTCCAGGGATATTTTCCTACTGGTTTTCCACGTTGTTTGGGACATTTTTTCCACTGCTTACCCCCTTGCTAGTGACATTGCTTACTCTCATTGCTAGGGACATTTCCGACACTGCTTATCACCATTGCAAGGGACATTTCCGATACTGCTAACCCCCTTTCTAGACACATTTCCAACACTGCTTTCCCTTGTTGCTAGGGGCATTTTTCCAACTGCTTACCCTGTTGCTAGGAACATTTCCCCCACTGAATACACCCAGTTCCTAAAGACATTTCCAACACTTTTACCCCAGTTGCTAAGGACATTAAACACGTTGCTTACCCCATTGCTACGGACATTTCGGACACTGCTTGCTCCCGATGCTCGGATCATTTCCGACACAGATTACACCTGTTTCTAAAGATATTTCCCCCACTGATTTCCCCACGTTGCTAGAAACATTTCCCCACTGCTTACTCCTGTTGCTAGAGTCATTTCCCCCACTGTTTATCCCATTGCTAAGGACATTTCCTCATTGCTTATCACCATTGGTAGGGACATTTCAGACGCTGCTTACCCCGTTGCTAAGAATATTTCCCCTACATTTTACACCCGTTTATAGGGACATTTCCCCCAATGCTTACCCCACGTTGCGTGGGACATTTCACCCACTTCTTACCCCCGTTGGTATGGTCATTTCCCCACTGAATACAACCCGTTGCTAGGGATAATTCCCCTACCGTTTATCTCCATTGCTAGGGATATTTACCCAACTTTTAACCCCATAGCTAGGAACCTTTTCCCACTGATTACCCCCGTTTATAGGAACCTTTTTCCCGCTGCTTACCCACGTTGCTACGGATATTTCCCCTACTGCTTTCCCCCCGTTGCTAAGGACATTTCCCTTACTGCTTACCACCCGTTGCTAGGGACATTTCCCCACTGTTTAATTCCATTGCTAAGGACATTTCGTTCTGAATACACCCCGTTGGTAAGGACATTTCTTACACTGCTTATCCCCGGTTCTTGGGACATTTTTCCCATTGCTTTCCCACCGTTGCTACGGACTTTCGCCACTGTTTACCCCACGTTTATAGGAGCATTTCACCCAAAGCTTACCCTCGTTGCTAGGGACATTTACCTCACTGTTTACCTCCGTTGCTAGGGACATTTAGTACACTGCTTACCAAAGTTCCCAAGGACATTAAACCCACTGCTTACCCCGTTGCTAAAGACATTTCAGACACTGCTTACTCTCGTTGCTAGGGGCATTTCCGACACTGCTTACCCCCGTTGCTAGGGACATTTCCCCACTGTTTAACTCCGTTGCTAGGGACACTTTGCACTGAATACACCACGTTGCTATGGAAATTTCCCTAACTGCTTAACCTCGTTGCTAAAAACATTTTCCTTACTGCTTAACCTTGCTGCTAGGAACATTTCCGACACTGCTTACACTTGTTGCTGGGGTCATTTTCCCTCAATTCCTAACCCCGCTGCTATGGACATTTCGGACATTGCTAACCTCCGTTTCTAGGGACATTTCAGACACTGCTTATCCTCGTTCGTAGGGACATTCTTCCCTTTGGTTACCCCCTTTAATAAAGATTTTCCCCCACTGCTTTACCCCATTGCAAGGAACATTTCCCCTACTGTTTACCTCCGTTGTTAGGGACATTTACCCCACTGAATACATCACGTTGCTAGGGACATTTCCCCCACTGAATACATCACGTTGCTAGGAACATTTCCCCCACTGCTTACCACACGTTGCTAAGGACATTTCCACTATTGCTTATCCCTCGTTGCTAGAGACATTTACACCACTCCTTAACCCATTGCTAGGGACATTTCCCCAACTCCTTTCCCTTCGTTGCTAGGGACATTTCCCACTGTTTACTCACCGTTGCCAAAAACATTTCCCCCATTGTTTACCACCCATTACTAGGGACATTTCCCCCACTGTTTACCTCTTGTTGCTACGGACATTTCCATCTGAAAACAACTCGTTGATAGGGAAATTTCCGCCACTTCATTCCCTCGTTGCTAAGGACATTTCCCCCTCTTCTTACTTCCGTTGCTAGGGATATTTCCCTTACTGCTACCACCCGTTTCTAGGAACACTTCCCTTATTAATTATCCCCGTTTGTAAAGAAATTTAGCTCACTGTTTACCTCTGTTGCTAGGGACATTTTCCCACTCCTTACCCCTGTTGCCAAATACATTAAACCCAATGCTTACCCCTGTCCTTAGGATCATTTTCCGTAATGGTTTTCCCCGTTGCTAGGGACACTTCCCACATTGCTTACCCCCGTTGCTGCGGACATTTACCTCACTGTTTACCTCTGTTGCTAGGGTCCTTTTTCTTACTGAATACACCCCGTTCCTAAGGACATTTCCCCAGTGCTTGACCCCGTTGCTAGGTATTTTCCCCCTCCTTTTTACGTCCGTTGTTAGGGACATTTCCCCCACTGAATACACACCATTGCTAGGAACATTTCCCCCACTGCTTAACCCCGTTGCAAGGGACATTTCTTCTACTGTTTACCTTCGTTGTTAGGGACATTTCCCTCACTTAATAAACTTCTTTGCTAGGGACATTTCCCTCACTGCTTACCTCACGTTGCTAAGGACATTTCCACTGCTGCTTACCCCATTGCGAGAAACACTTTTACACTGCTTACCCCGTTGCTAAAAACATTTCCCCCACTACTTACCCTTGTTTCTAGGGTCATTTCCCCACTGCTTACTTTTGTTGCTAAGGGCATTAACTCACTGCTTAAAACCGTTGCTCAGGATATTTCGGACACTGCTTACCCCATTTGCAAGGGACATTTCCCCCACTGTTTACCACCCGTTGCTAGGGACATTTCCAACACTGCTCACCCAACGTTGCTTGGGACATTTCTCCAAATGCTTACCCTGTTGCTAGGGTCATTTCCCCACTGATAAAAACAGAATCTAAAGTCATTATGGACACTGCTTACCACACGTTTCTAGGGATATTCTCCTACTGCCTACCCCTGTTCCTAGGGGCATTTCGGAAACTACCTACCCCTGTTGGTAGGGACATTTCCCCCATTGCTTATTCCCATTTCTAAGGATATTTTCCCCACTGCTTACCCCCTTTCTGGGGACATTTCCCCCATGTTGCTTGGGACATTTCACCCAATGCTTAATCCTTTTACTAGGGACATTTCCCCCACTGTTTACCGCCATTGCTAAGGACATTTCCTCACTAATAAATACCGATGCTAATGACATTTCGGACATTGCTTAACCACGTTGCTAGTTATATTTTCGACACTGCCTACCACCCGTTGCTTACCCTGTTGCTAGGGTCATTTCTCCAACTGCTTACCACCAGTTGCTCGGGACTTTCCCCCACTGTTTACCGCCGTTGCTAAGGGCATTTTCTTAATGATAAATCCCGAATCTAAAAGCATTTCGAACACTGCTTACCGCCGTTGCTAGTGACATTTCCGACACTGCTTACCACCCGTTTCTAGGGACATTCCCTTACTGCCTACCCCTGTAGTTAAGGGCATTTCGGACACTGCTTACCCTCGTTGCTAGGGACATTTCCGACACTGATAACCTCCATTGCTAAGGACATTACCCCCACTGCTTTTCCTTCGTTGCTAAAGTCATTTTTCCCAATTCTTACCCCGCATTGCTAGAGACATTTCCCCCACTGAATACACGACGTTGCTAAGAACATTTCTCCCAATGTTTTCCCCAGTTGTCAAAAACAATAAATTACCTGCTTAACCCCGATGCTAGGGACATTTCGGACTCTGCTTACTCACGTTGCTAGGGACATTTCACACACTGCTTACAACACTTTGCTAGGGATCCTTCTTTCCCCAGTTTATAGAGACATTTCCCTCACTGTTTACAACAGTTGGTAGGGAAATTTTACCCACTGCTTACCCCCGTAGCTTCAGATATTTCACCCAATGCTTACCCCTTTTGCAAGGGTCATTTCCCCACTGCTTACCGCCGTTGCTAAGGACTTTAACCTACTGCTTAACGCCGTTACTAGGGACACTTCGGACACTGCTTTCCCCCGTTCCTAGTAATATTTCCGACACTGCTGACCCCTCGTTGCTCGGGACATTTCCCCCACTTTCTAACCCCGTTGCTAGGGACAGTTTTCCCTCTGCTTATACCCGTTGCTGGGGACATTTACCTTACTGTTTACCTCTGTTGCTAGGGACACAACTTGTACTGCTTACCCCCGTTGCTAGAGAAATTTCTAATGCTGTTTTACCCCGTTGCTAGGGTCATTTCCCCACTGCTTTGCCCAGGTTTCTTGGAACATTTCCTTCAGTGCTTACCACACGTTGCTTTGGACATTTAACCCAATGCTTACTCTTGTTATTTGGGACATTTCCCCTACTATTTACCCACGTTGCTACGTACATTTCCTAACTGCTTACACCCGTTTCAAGTGTTATTTCCCCACTGCTTAACCCCTTTCCTAAGGACATTTCAACTACTATTTACCTCCTTTGCTAGGGACATTTCCCCCACTGAATACACCCTGTTTCTAATGACATTTCCCCTACTTTTTACCCCCGTTGCTAGGGACACTTACCCCACTTTTTTCCCCATTACGAGGGACCTTTTAACCAATGTTTAACCCCATTGCTAGGGACATTTTACCCACTGCTTACCCCCTTTGCTACGGACATTTACCATACTGCTTTCCCAACGTTGCTAGGGACATTTCCCCACTGCTTATCCCCGTTGCAGGGATATTTCCTCCATTGCTTACCCACGTTGTTAGAAAATTTACCTTACTGTTTACCTCCGTTGCTAAAGACATTTACCCCACTACTTACCCCCCGTTGCTAGGTGCATTTCCCACTGCTTATTCCGTTGCTAGGGACATTTCCTTTACTGTTTACACCTTTTCATGGGACATTTCCAACTCTGTTTATTTCCCGTCGTTTGGGACATTTCCAATACTGCCTACCCCCGTTGCTAGGGACATTTTCGCCACTGCTATCAACCGTTTCTTGGGACATTTCCCCCTCTGCTTACCCTGTTTTTAAGGGCATTTCCCCCACTACTTACCATCGTTAATAGGGACATTTCCCCACTGCTTTCTTTTCATTCCTAGAAGCATTTCCCTCCCTGCTTACCCCTATTGCTAGGGTCATTTCTCGACTGCTTACCCCGTTGCTAAGGACATTAACCCACTGTTTAACACAGATGCTAGGGACATTTCGACACTGCTTACCCCCTTTGCTGAGGACATTTCCGACTCTGCTTACTACCCGTTGCTAGGAACATTCCCCCACTGTTTACCCCCATTGCTAGGGTCATTTTTCCCACTGCTTTCCCTTCGTTGCTACGGAAATTTCCCCCACTGCTTAACCCTGTTGCTAGGGTCATTTCCCCGCTGCTTACCCCTGTTGCTAAGGACATTCACCCATGTCTTAACACCGTTTCTAAGGATATTTCGGACACTGCTTGCCCCTGTTCTTATGACATATCCGACACTCCTTACACCCCATTACTAGGGACATTTCCCCCTCTGCATACACCCGTTGCTAGGAACATTTTCCCAACTGCTAACCACCCTTTGCTAGGAACACTTCACCCTTTGCTTACTCCCGTTTCTAGGGACATTTACCTTCCTGTTTATCTCTCTTTCTAGGGACGTTTTCCCCACTGAATACACCCTCTTTCTAAGGACATTTCGCCCACTGCTTATCCCCGTTGCTAGGGACATTTACCTTACTGTTTAGCTTCATTGCTATGGACATTACCCCCTTTTAATACACCCCATTGCTAAGGACATTTCCCCACTGCTTACCCAATGTCCAAGGACATTAAACCCACTGCTTACATTGTTGCTGGGGGCATTTCGGACACTGCTTATTCCCGTTGGTAGTGACATTTCCAAAACTGATTACCCCCCGTTGCTAGGGACATTTTTTTCACTGATTACCCCAGTTGCTAAGGACATTTACCCCTCTTCTTTCCCCCACTGCCTATAGGTGTTGTTGGAACATTTCGGACACTGCTTACTAACGTTGTTAGGGACATTTCCGACACTGCTTTAAACGTTCTAAGGAACATTTCGGACACTGCTTACCCTCTTTTCTAAAGATATTACCAACACTGCTTACCACCGTTGCTAGGGTCATTTCCAACACTGCTTACCCCCGTTTCTAGGGACATTTCCCTTACTGTTTATTCACGATTCTAGGGACTTTTCCCCAACCGCTTAATCCCGTTGCTAATGGCATTTCCCATACTGTTTACCCCTATTGCTAGGGACATTCCCCCACTGCTCACTCCGTTGCTAAAGATATTTACCCCACTTTTTGACCCCGATGCTAGGGACCTTTTCCCCACTCATTACTTCCATTGCTAAAGACATTTACTTTTTAGTTCTAAAAATGAATCATTAAAACACAATAGTTTGAAGATCACGATAATTTAACACGTTTAATGATTTACCATCAAGTTGGAATATACCTAAGCCTAAAGCAAGGTTGCTACTGCAGCCTGTGTTTTTCAACTCTTCTGCATAAACACATTTTCTGGGACTTTGAGAAAAATATTATTATTTTTAACCAGTGAAGGTATTTCGCTGTTATACATGATAACTTGTATAACTATCTCTCTTTATAGGGCATTCGCCTCTGGCAAAAAAGGTTCAGAGCAGAGCAGGTAAACGATACATTAAGCCTTATTTTCTGACTGTTAAGAAAGTTGGAAAGTCATTTCTGAGATAAAGTTATTATATTAAATTAGAACAAATTTTAAACGTTAATTGGAAGAGATGTTTTTAAACAATGAGATACGGTGCTTAAAAGTACAACCTACTTTACTCTCTTTCCAAATCTGAAGATATTGATAAATTTTCTGCGGAAATTCTCTGCCATGATTCTTTTCTAAATTTATTTAAATAAAACTTGTCCCTTAGCGACAAGCGAGTTCTACTTTTGACGTAATTACGTATAGGCGGTGTTTCTATTGGACACTGTTACAAACCAACGTTGTTTTAAATTAGGTAATGATTGTTTCTACTGCGATCTAAATTAATTTTGAAATACAAAAAAAAAAGAAGTTTGATATAAAGATAATAAAATTTAGGAACCTTTATTGCCACCCAATTTTTCAAGCATAAACCCTTTCTTTAAAGTTATTTCTGTTAAATATACACGATTTGAATATCACTAAAATATAACAAGTAGAAGAAATTTTTTTTTTTAATATCGCGCAAAGCTACTCGACGGCGAAATGCGCTAGTCGTTGCTATTTTTCAAGTCTTCAACCTTCAGAAAAGTATGAAATGTAATTAATTTAAACTTCTACCGGGTGTTTTTTAATCATAAATAATATATTTTGTGTGTTTGTATTTTAAAACAGCAGATAACGCTACTAAAGTTTTATTGTAACCACCTTTTTTTAATTTCGCACAAAGCTATACGAGGGCTATTTGGGCTATCCGTTCTAACGAGAAATAATGATCTGTCTAGCTGAACTGAACTATGTCCATTGTTATGTAGGTTTACTGTGTTCTGTGAGAAATGGTCAACGCATAGGAGGTATCAGGAGTCGACCATCGTAGAAGTACGTATCTGATTAAGGAGTGATTACTCTAGAGAGATATAAGTGTACTATGATGTATCTTTTATTCACATACCACAATTAAGGTAATATTAAAAGATATTAGTGCTTTTTATAATCTGTTGTATGTATAAAATTGACATATGTGACATTAAAATGAAAAAAATGTAAAGTTCTCGACCTTTCTGGGAAAACGCATCACATGATGTTGTTTCAGAGGCATATTTATTAGTTTTGATGGTAAAGCATCCATTAACTAAGGCAGTGCCCCTAGCTCGGACAGCAGTAAGTCTTCGTCTTTACAACACTAAAATCAGGGGTTTGATTCCTCTTAGTTGATACAACAGATAGCCTAATGTGGCTTTGCTTTAAGAAAACACATACACTTCACACGCACCAAAGCAGTAGCAGAAGAAATAGAAAGAATGATTTGCTCTGTGTCTCCATTATATTATTTGCTGTCATGCATACCAATAAAAATTTTGTTCTTCTGCCATAAGAATTTGCATACAAAGGCTACAAGAAGCTGAAGTGACTTAAAGTAGCTTGTTCACAGCTGCAACCACTGGGCTAGTGTACATTTGCTGTCATGTGTACCAGTAAAAGTTTTATTCTTCTGCCATAAGGATTTGCTCAGAAAGGTCACAAGAAGCTGAAGTGATTTACAGTAGCTTGTATTCTTTATATCATGAATGAAGCAGTTAGGGTATGTATTATTTACAGGGGAACAATTAATATGGTTTTGATAAACATTTCCAAAAGTGTAGGTGGAGGGAATAATATGGTTTTGATAAACATTTCCAAAAGTGTAGGTGGAGGGAACAATAGCAGTTAGGGTGCAGTTGATTGTGTAATAATGCAAAATTAAGCATTTTAATATAATTTTTTATTAATGAGGTTATAAGTAATTGCAACAACACATATAACATTTTAATCTGTGTGTATTGTATCTCTTCATTTGAAAAAGTGTGTGTGTGGAAGAAACTACATTTATCAAAGGGGAGATGTGGACAACAAGACTTCAGGAAGTGTTAGTCTAGAGTTTTATTTCTTTGTTATGTCTACACGTCTAAATGTTAAATGAGAATCTCTTTTTCATAGAAGTGTAAGGAAAGTGAAATCACAATATAACTAGTTGTAATTTACTAGAAAAAAGTAGTTTGAAGTTCCTGGATTGGGTCTTCAGTGACATAATTATGAAATGTCTGTTTCTTTTGCCAAGAAAGTGATCAGTTTAAACACATTGCTGGAAGAAATTTGTTTCTATCTATATTTCAGCTTAGATAACTTCTTTTGTTACAAACAAACTGGATTAACATCCTTGTGCCTACAAACTGATAATTTTGCTTTTTAGTAACAAGTGAAATTTTAATTATAATATTTTTGTCTGTTCATTTGCAGCTTTTTTCTTTTAATAGTTGGTTGATATTACATTAACAATTATTCGTGGAGAACAGAAAAGGCTGAAAGATTTTAGTGTTACAGTCTTCTCACACAATAAAACTTGAGTTTGAAGATTTATATGTAAATTAGATGGCCTATATATCAGTCAGTCTGCAAAACTTACTAAATTCTGTAGCAATACTGAAAATGAAAGTTAAACATGAAAAAAACTATTGATCCATGTTTTAGAACTTGTTTTACACTCGACAAATTTATTTTTAGTTACTTGCATTCATCAGTGGTATGATTCCAGATTATAATATTACTCTTTATCATGCTAATACTTACATTGACTTTTCATGTGAAACAAGCCATTTTATTTTGATCTTTAATTTTTACTTTTAAATATTTGCTAGAACATGTCTTTATAAATAAAAGTTATAGGCAGTGGACCAGTCATTTTTGTAACTATCTATGGTAAACTTAATGATTAATGTTATGAAGTATTTTCTTTAGTTAAAACTTGGATATTCTTCACAAGTATAAAATATAAAACATTGCCTGAGGAAGTATCTCAAGTCTTAATTAGTTACAGCATTCCTGTTTCACTATGACGTAATTTTTGTGTAACTTTGTTGATGTGATAAAGAGATCATCATATCAAAGTAGTGAAATATAAAATTATAGCAGTCTGATGAGCAACGTTACAGTAATTACTCAACCATGAAGTTATAGTAAAAGTTTACACTCATAGTTTACAGTCTGTACAAAGTGACCTGTATTGGCTGTATTTGTGTAAACTAGTATTTTGTAAAATAGTCACAACTGAGTTATAAGTTATAAAAAGTTCTTAAATTTAATTTATCTTAAAATACAGAACAGTAAATAAAGAAGTAGAGTAAACAATAATATTTTCTAGTTTTGAACCTTTTTACTCATTTGGGGCTTGACTCAGTACTGAATATCAAGTCTCAAAATTTTACAGTAAGATGTGAAACAAAATAATATTTAAGATTTAGCATGTGTACGTTTCAAAATAACAAAAAGCCATAAATTACTATATCAGTACCTTAGAATTGCACTATAATTTATAAAACTCTGTAACTTAGCTCTGTTTGAGTCATATTCAAAAGTAAGTGTACATAAGCAAGTGCTTCCAAAAATGGCAAGAGGTAGGTAGGGGCACTGAGACTAATTCAGTAAATGCAGCAAGCAGAAAAGATGGGAGATTCAATTTTCCATATTATAACTTCTCAATATCAGTAATTTGAGCTCCTAACTCATAAGAAACTATAGTCTTGGTATTTGGACATCACAAACTCTAATTTGAGCACATCATAAAATGCATAAAAACTGATATTTAGAAATTGTTTTGTTTTTCTCAATATTCACTTTTAAATTAAAAATTTAACTGATATATAATACTAAAATTTGAATTATAATTTCCAATTTAAAACCAAACTCATTTGTTTTGAATTTCCAGCAAAGCTTTACGAGGGCTATCTGTGCTAGACATCCCTAATTTAGTAATGTGAGACTTGAGGGAAGGCAGTTAGTCATCACCACCCACCACCAACTCTTGGGCTTCTCTTTTACCAGTGAATGGTGGAATTGACCATCACATTTAACACCCCCACAGTTCAAAGGGCCAGCATGTTTGTTGTGACGAGGATTCAATCCCTTAACCCACGTGTTCTGAGTTGAGTGCCTTAACCACCTGATTTGAAATTAGTGTTTTGAAGAAAATGTTTAATGAAAAATTTTGTTGTAAGTAAATTTTTCTTATCCAACTTTTGTCATTAAGTCATAGAAATTGAAATGAATGTTATGATATTATGCCATTCAGTAGACATGTGGTATCAGAATGTGTATTTTCACCACCTCAGTTTCAAACTTCCAAAAGGAGTATGCAAAGTATGTTTTTTTTTATGTAACCATTGTTAAATAATACAAAATCATAAGTTATTTTATCCATACTATAAAATTCCATTGTATTAATCATTTTTATTAAGTAAACTGTATCTGGTCTAAAAACAAAATCTTTTGAACATCACCCTTTCTTCATAAACTATAACAACAAAAAGACAAGTTTACTTCTGAATACACTTTGCAAAGCCTGAGAAATTGTGCAGGAGGAACTGTGAACTTTTGACTGGTCATGCTGATTTCTCCAAGCCAGTTCCCTTGGCTGTGGTTTTGCGAGATAGTAGATATAGGGATAGTTGGAATCTCCTTAATCCATTCATGCACGTCACTAATAAGATGATGAGACATTTGGCTAATCATTGAAATTAAATTTCCAAGTAACCATGGTTTATTCTCTTCAGAAAGCACACTAGCTGAGCTAGCACTCAGTTTATTAAACTAAACCTCAGATTGACCTTAATGTGTGGTATTCAAGTACAGTAATGCCTGTCACACAGTTATAAGTAGCTGCAAAATACAAATCCCTAAATGTTTTGCACAGAATTGTTTCAAACATGAACAATAAGAAATTCCACCTAATATCATTGTGCAATCACCAAAATAATCATTACTCAAACATTAAAACTAAGTCTCCATCCAACTACTGTCTTATAGGTTTCTTAGGACTACAACAGGCTCATGGAGAATTGAACAAGAAGATGTGTAGATAGAGATGAAATCAATAACTTTAATACATATTCCACACTGTTAATTCTAACTCTGAACCTTGTGCACTGTACTACAGTCCATTTCACAGTAAGGAAGTACTAATTATTGTAATGATGTAAAATAGTCTCACTTCAGGATGACATGACAATAAAAACACAACTACAAGTGTTACAGCACAATAGATACAGCATATAACATTTGCCAAAAATAAAAGATCAGTATTCATATAAGACTTTCATCTGATTTACATAGATACTTTAACTCTATTTAAAAAGTATGTGACAACAGAAAATATAACATACTGAATAAAATAAGCAAAAAGATTAAACAATGTTTTGTGTTAAAACTATGAATCAAAACCAATTTATGAAAAACAATTAAAATTTATCATACATCTGGAATGGCTGCTGCAGAACTACTCCATGCAGTGAAATATTAAACTACTTATGTACGACCAAACTGCTCCCAAAAATAATTTTCTGATCATAACTTCATCAGTAACTAAAACAGTAAAAACCACTATTTGTGTGAACCTCAACAGACACAATTACAATGTTAATCATAAACTGGATTCTTTTTATAAATCTTTAAATCATTATGATGTAGAAGCACACAGAGATGAACTGAAAACTGCTGAGAATGATATATATGATATTGATGAAATAACTTTGTTGAAGACCAGTATTTTGTAGAATACAATCATGTTTCAGTTGTAATGCAGTACATTTTATGTACATTTATATTTATACATATTATTACTGTCTACAAGTAAATCTTGAAATATCAATTACTTATCATAGAGAACAGAACATTAAGTAAAGAAATACAGAAAAACAATGATGTTTTCTTCTCAATGAATGTGTACTTACTTTCCACAGTTTGCTAAGCCTTGTCACATTTTACAACTGAAGTATGTAAAATATTTTTCTTGTTTTATATACACATATTGATATAAAGAACATCATAGGTTATATTTAAGTACCACAGATTTCTAGTGTAATTAATAATTCTTATTAATTAAAATGTATTTATGTCTAAAAATATTTTTAAACATCATTCATCTCACCTTTCCTTGTGAGTCTACAACAACAAAAAAATGGATCTACTCATGAAGACACTTTTCAAACCTAAAATACCATGTGGGTAAAAATTCTGAGCTTTCAATTGGTTGTAAACATTTCATAGAACAAAGTAAGAATGTGTAAACAATCATTTCCAAAAACCAAAGAAATTGACAGAATTAACTTTTTTGATTTTCTAAATATAGTAATATTTCAGAAAATAGATAAGAAAGGAGGTTTTTTTATTTTATATTCTATCTTGTCAAAATTTATTAATTTATATTTCTATATGTGAAAAAGTATAAACTTTTCCTTTGGACATCAGAAATATAATTTAAATAAAGAAGCATGTAGTTTAGTACATGACAAACAAAATTTGATATTTAGGAATTTGTTTTAATATTTATTTTTAAATTAATTAATTGTTGTGTACTGTTACATTTGAATTACATGCTACTACATATATTCATAAAATAATGGTTCAATAAAATTTTGAATGTAAATCTACAAATGTGATAACATCCCATGACCCTACACATAGTAATAGGGTTAAGAAGGTGTAGAATGAAACAAATACAATTACTAGTATAAAATGATAAATAACATTCAAGCCACCAGAAGCAATACTTAAAGATTATATATGCTGTTACACTGTTGTAACATGGATTGTGAAAGCACTGTCTTCATATACTGTATGGTTTATGGAAAACATGCATGAAAGAGTGGTGTGCTTTGGACATGAAAGCTTTCTAATTGCATCTTTTGCAAGGGCAATAATGCTGCAGACATACAAAATTTGGTTTTGGTAAATACCAACAAAATCATGTCAGTAATAAAGAAGGGTATGTAATAGCAGTAACTTGGTTGTTCAACATCATAATACTCTTGTATTAATGCACCACATATAGGTGTGTGAATTTCTACACATTGCATGTGGCATTTAGAGCATAATGAAAGCTGATCACTAAATTGTTACTGACTAGTCATAGCGTATCATTAGTTCAAATATATCATGCAGACTCTTGCGTAAGTGTCACACAAAGAGGGATATCTATGAATGGGTTAACATTCAAAGAGTTATATCCATAGTTTCATGAAATAGTACTATTGTACTTTATACTTCCTTCTATTTGTGAAACTTTGTTGTTGTAAGATGTAGAAGCTACTTCTCTGAATACTTGTAATCTAATTTGATGAGTGATCAACGAAAGAGAGGGAATGGATATGGTCAGATTTATATGATTGCTAGGCAGAGTTAGCAGCAGTGCTTGTGGAACTTGTACACGCTTGGAGCATGGTTTCATTGTATTTTTTAAAATTAAAGTTTGATGAAGGTAAGCTATATTGCCCACGTTAAGCAAGAATAAATTTGTGTCTAAGAGAAATAATCTCAGGTTAAAAGAACAATGGAAAACATCCAAGAATCATTATAAATTTGTACTGGCACATCTGTCTTAAGTAATATAGTACTAATATTAAGAGTCATATATTAGTTATTTACCTTTTTCTGAATTTGAATCAGGAACAGCAAGATAGTTGTACTGTATTTTCTGTTCCTTTTCTTTGTCATGTAGAAAATTAAATTTGATAACAGTCTGTTAGCTAAGATGTTATCATTTTTATGATATGCATAGTTTATAGTGTACATTCAGGTAGATTTGATTAGTGTGTAGCTTACCTAGTTGCAGCCAACAGTAAATAATATTCCACAGTTTTGAAACATATATGGATGAGTGCAAAGTGAATTGCTTTAATTTGACTGTATACACAATGTGTAGTTATTCTAAATTTACTGTATACATAACAACCACGTATATACCTTTTCATAACTTGTAATGACTACATACACAACTGTGTACAGTATTTTGCTCGTGATTATGTAGTTCAGACTGCATAACTTTAAAAATAAAATTCCAAGACAGACATGTATGTAGTTTAAAGTTTAAAATCAACTGTATTATGGTTATCTATTTATTTTCATTTACCTCTACACAAACAAATTGTGTGTAAAACGTTCATCAGATATTTACAACAATGTTATAACAATAACTTGACACATAATAATGTACAGTTATAGTAATATTGTCTTACATGACATAATTTAAACTTGAAGTGACCAAAACAAATCATCTTATTTAAGTTATAATGAACATTAAAATTTTAACACATACATAAGCTCTTAACTTTAGGTTTAAGTTTTACTTCTGTTTAGCATTGTTTTGACCAGAATTGTATGTTTCTACTAAATAGGTTTGCCATACATTTTTATGTAGAATGAGCAGGCTTGATAAATGGTGACTTTCAAGTCATTTGTTAAAAATGGTATGGGGTATTATCCATATTAATATTTAGAACTCTGTTGTTTCTTGTGAGTTTAACTGTTGGTTGTTGTGGAGGACTGAATTTGAACTTGAGTACGAAAACAAAACAGGTTATTGTAATATCCTCGATGTAAGAAATAATGTGTTATAATGAACTTTACAAAATCATACTGTTTACCAAGATTGTGGGAGTTTTAATATTTTCTTACAAAACAGTAAGAATGCTACTATATTTTTGTTTGAAATGTTTCCTGGGTCTTTTGCTTATAATGCTGTACTGGTATCTCTCACTTTCTTAATATTTTCTTTAAATGTTGCCTGTGATAAAGTTTTTGTTTGCTATTCTTTCTATTACTTTTATATTGTTTTAATAATTTCACATTGTGCTTTTGCTGTTTTTTTACCTCATGAATTGTTTGTACTGTCTTACTGTATGGGTATTGTAGTTAGTAATTTAGTCTACATATTGCTTGCTGCACATGAAGTGCCTACTTCAAGTTTTCCCATTCAAGAACTTTGTAAAGATTTATACTGAATACTATTCTGTTTTTTCTCCAAGTTTTTATAGTAACATTAAATGAATAGCAGTAAAACTTGTTAAACAGTTAACTTTCTTATAATTGTATATTAAACTGGAAAAGAAAAGCTATGCAAATTTTACATGACTTGAATCTTGATTGCCCAGGAATTAGTTAAAATGTTCAAAATAAATTGGGACAAAATTGAGATTTTGTGTTCAGAACAAGATTTAGTGTGAACAAAACTGTATCTTTCTTCTTTACAGAACTATAAGATTTTAAGCCTTTTTCACTGTGTGAATGGCCTTCAAGTTCAACTTTCCAGCTCCGTGTTGTCATGTCAGTGAGGTTGAACAAGATTAATGTGAAGAAGCCTGTGAAGGAAGAATCTGTCCATCAGAAGGAAAGGTACCAATAAACAGGTGAAACTATGGGGGTAGAGGTGTCAGTCACTCCACAGCAAGTACACGTTTGTCCATTTCCTTTTTTTTTCAAACATTAAATTTCTTGAAGTGAGCTAAACATACATAATGAAGCTCCTACAGTAACATCTGGAAAAGATGTTACTGCCTTATAAAAGCAGGGGATCAACAAAATGGGGTCTTACTTTTTAAGCAATCTGTTGCAAAACCATTTATGAGGGGGTGGTTACAGAAGGCTGTGGATTTCCTCTGCTCCATATGGGTTGATCGATGTAGATCTCTTATTCTTTTCAGTCAATCTTACAAACCCTTTTAAAATGTAAAATTGAACAGCAGTTTTCTTGTATATCAACATTTAATATGTGTATATGTGTCAATTATTTTTGAAGCTGACATTTGTATTTCCAAGCTCACAGCAGGCAAGGTCTAATTATGGACAGTGTTTAATAATGGGGAAAAAGAGCACTTTTGGAGCATAAGAGGAGAAAGACAGGTACATTAGTTCACCCATCCACCTCCATTGTTTGTGTTATTGAGCTCCTATTAAAAACCAAACTATCAAATGTCTTGTGATGACTGAAATGTTGTTCTAGAAGGCTCTGTGCCTTATTGTGAGATAAGAAATAGAGTACTTTTAGTAATTATTTTAAGTATAAAATGAAAGAACACATTTCTTTAAAACTGTTATTGTGTTATGAGAATTACATACAATTCAAAATGCTTTATATGATTGGGTGAATATCACCTAGATTTTACATGTGGAGAGAAAATTGTAGTTACCAGTTCTTATGTTGCTAGGACCCTGATGAGATGTTTGTTAGCATTATAAGTATAACATCAAAGCTTAAAATGGAATGGGATGTTGTTGTTTTGTTTTTTATAGGTACTATAAAACAACTCCGCTGTCTCAAAACTGTCTTCGGTCTACACCAAATATCTTACTCTCTTTCTTTTCCTTTTCATTCAAGTACAAATGGTAAGATACAACACAAAGTAACAGTGAAACAAAGTGCATCCAACAGATGCATACAGGTTTTCAGTAAGGAGTCTAATTAGTATATCCACTGCTGTGAATAGTAGTTAACAACTGTTGGCTTCTTGGAAGGGTAAGGTTCAATAGACAGTGCAATAAATACTTCCTGGATAGAGGAACTACATTTCTTTTATTAAAATGTCATGTAAGAGGGGGATAGGAACAAAAGAAATGAACCTTTTCATTACAGACTCGGTGTGTGTGACTTTGTTCATAATCATCAGTTTCCACACTGTAACTTTTAAAATAATATGTGTATCTTCACAAAATCTGACTAGCTTTCTGTAAATATTACTGGTTTTTTGTATACAAAAAAATTCAAAGTATTTGATCAAGTATTTCACTAAAATTAAGTTATCTTTTGAAATTCAAGAATTGTTCAAACTGGTCCACTTTCTCTTTTCCTCCTCTTCAAAAACTGCATTACAACAAACTTTATTTAAGTGTTTTCAACCAATGGCAAGTAGTGTAGTGACTAGAAAATATAAGTTCAGGGTTGTAAGATAAAATACACTGTTTAATGTAAGTAGTGTTAATTTTGTGAATTAATATTTCATGACTGTTTTGTTTCACAATAAGAGAGTTGAAAGCAGATGGTTATTGTAAGTTGTGTAATTGATATTAAGGCTACAGAGATTTCTAGGATACCTCAATGTAAGATATAAAAAGTGTCAACAACCAAAAAGAGGCTACAGAGTAGGAAGTGAGCCAAAAATAAAGCCAAGGACAAAAAGAGTTTCAGTCAGAGAGAAGTTAGAAAATGTGAAATGAATTATTTAAAATAGAGAAAAATAGTTTGGCTTGTCAACTGCATTTTAAACCAATTGAATTTGGCCAAAATGGATTTTTGTGAAGAAGAGAACCATACAGTATTTAGATCCAGTTGTGATACATGTAGTGTGAAGAATTTGTCATGTTTCACTTGTTTTGAACATATTTTAAAATAAGTGGAATGCATACTGTTTATTTATTTTTGAATTTATCTCCAAAAAATGGCAAACATCCACTGTAAAAGAATCCTTAGTCCAACACAGAAATTTAAATTATTATATACAATATTTAAAAGTGCATTTTTAACTGAAATGAAATCAGAACATTGGAAAAATTATGGTTCTTCAAAACGCTGTAGGAGTGGGTGTGCTTTTAGGTCTAATGCACCAGTGTCCAACTGTATTTCATAGTCACCCAAACTGTTTAAAATGTGTTAACATTTTCACTTTGAGGCAAAAAAATTAACTGTGTTTTTAAAGATGGGTAAAAAATACATAGTAATGTTTTCAATTATTTATTAAGAAAATTAATTATACAAAAAAATAGGTGGTAGAAGTAAAGCACCAGTTCACCACAGGTCAATAGCTGTTTTGGCATGTGGCAAGCGGTGACCATGTTGGACACCATAGGTCTGAGAGATCTATAGCAGGTGAAAAACAATACTCTTTTCTCTCTTCACATGTTGTCTGAGAAAGAAGGAAAATAACTTTCTAAATCCACTCTTGATTTGTTGAAGGTAGAATTAGGTGGTGTACAGATACCATATACCTCATTGCTATATTGTGTATATATACAAAACACAAAAATCTGTGTCTGTCTCTTGTTCCATTGTCTAACTAATCCAGGTTCACTGGACCAGTCTTAACTAAGCTGTGTATAATGTTTTCAAACAAGCAAAAACAGTAGTGCTTTCAATAAATGATCTCCTTCTTAATGAGGGTAAATGTGAAGATAATTTGGAAGTGGCCATGCATGGTTCCTAACTTCTCCACCCCATTATTGCTGTTATTGAACACTTTGATTGAGTTAACATCAGTTATATTCATCGATGCACAGAGCACACAAACATTTAATATATACATCTCGAAGACTGTGATGGGCTTTCTTTGAAGGAATTAAATGAACAAAGATGACTGCCTTTGTTACAATAATGCATAAACTGAGATGAAGTTTCTATTTCAACAGCCACCATAAGGTTGGTATGAAAAGCTGTTGTTTGAGTTGTAATTTCTTACTTTGACCTGTCTGTAAGACACTTCTGTAGCCATTGGCTTTCTATTAAATAATCATGTGAAACACTGTGGAAAGAAGTTATGAGCTGGGTGTTGAAAGCAGGTAACAGAATGCACCACTACTGACATTACAATTGATACTACCTCTTTCTACAGGGTCATAATGACCATTATACAGTCTAGTAAATGAATGTTAAAATTAATTGTATGAAAATCAGGATTTTTCTCATTTATCATATCTTCCACCTTCAGATTTTGTTTAAGTTCATGCACAAATAAAGGAAAGGTACCTCAGCTTGATAAATATGAAACATAAAATTCTGAGTCATTTTTTATGATTCTAGCTCAGAACTTTTTACTAGGGCATGCTAGTTGACTTCTAGGTGTTGCTGTACCTAACATGAGTCATCAGAGATGGTATCTACTGCTTCATGTGATAGTTCACCTGGTATCAATTTGAGTGTGAATTTGTATTATTAATGGCTCAAAAGTAATATGTTCTTCTGGTTTATTAACATCTTAGTTGATTGGCCAGCTACAAGGAGAACATAAATCATGTAATTAATTTCTGTTTTGAAAGAATTATGACCTGTAAAGTGCAGCATTTTTATCTAGGTATGCGTGGAGTCTGAAGTGGATATTTTAATAATATTTTTTCCTTTTGAGTCTGTTTTAATTTTTATTCCATTTGTCAATTTTATTTTGCAAAGTGGTAAACAAGTGAACTGATTATATGCAAAAACGGCTCGTTTGGGTTGAGAAAATATTTTACATAGAAGAGCGAACAACGTTTCGACCTTCTTCGGTCATCGTCAGGTTCACAAAGAAAGAGGTAACTGACCGGAAGCTGACCACATTTTGAAAGGGGGTTGTGTAACTGTGTGTTGAAATGTAGAGGGCGGTATTAGATGTTTGAATATATAATTTTATTTATTTTATTATATTAATATAGGTATAAAGGCCTTCCTTTATATTGGTTTATTTTGGGTTTAAGTTGTTGTATAAGTAAGGCTTCTTTAATTTTGCGTTTGTTTGTGTTTGTTTCTTTATTTAGTATTTGAGTGTTTTCTATGGTTATGTTGTGTTTATTTGACTTGCAGTGTTGAAAACGTGTGAAAGTGACTTTTATGTTCTTTGAATCTGGTTTCCATTTTTCTACTTGTTTCTCAATATAGAAGTCGTGGCAGTTATCACATTGTATTTTATAAATAATGTTGGTGTGGTGTTTGTCAGTGTAGTTTTACATAGTATAGACCTCAGTTTTATGCCTGGTTTTTGAATAAATTTGGTATTAACTGGAATGTCATATTTTGTTACTAATTTTTGCCAAATGTTGGTTATTTGTTTGCTGATGTCAGGAATATATGGTATACAGCAGTATATGGTTTCGTGGTTTTTTGATTCGTGAGCTGTATTTACTTTAGTTGGTTGATTTTGCTTTCTGTCTAGGTGTGTGCGTATAATGTTTTCTGCAGTTTGTGGAGGAAACTTATTGATGTTGATGAAGTATTGTTTTATTTTGTCTAATTCATCGGTAATCTTATCTGGTGAGCATAGTTTTATGGCTGTGTTTATTTGGTTTCTTAGTATGTTGAGTGTTTGTTTTGTTTCATGTGCTGAGTCCCAAGGAATGTATAGTCCAGTATGGGTGATTTTTCGGTGGATTTCTGTTTTGAATTGTGTGTCAGTTCTTGTAATTTTGAGGTTAAGAAATGATATTTGATTGCTTTCTTCCTGTTCACATGTGAAGTTAATGTTGGGATGTATAGAGTTAATGTGATTGAAAAATTAAGTTTGTGTTCTGTAGATTTGAATCCAGCAACCGTGTCATCTACATATCTGTACCAGTATAGTGGTGGATGTAATGCTGTGTTAATTGCTTGTGTTTCAACTTGTGTCATAAAAATATTGGCTAGAACTGGTGATACTGGGTTCCCTATGCTTAGGCCATTTGTTTGTATATAGTTTTGGTTGTTGAACATGAAGTTTGTCTTTATCGTGGTGAATTCTATGAGGGTTGCTAACTGGTTACTGGGAATTTCTATAGTTGGGTTAGGTTCTCGGATATAGAGTTCTAAGGCTATCTTGCAGGCTTCAGTGGTTGGAACTTCTGTAAAGAAGGATATAACATCGAAACTGGCCATTAAGGCTTTATGATTAAGTTGATTCAGATTAGACTTGAAATTAAAAGAGTCTTTGATGAATGAGCTGGCTGATGTTACATATTTGGAGAATGCCCATGCTATGTATTTACCAAGATTGTAATTAAACGATTCATATGTGGACATTATTGGTCGTAAATACTCTTTTAATTTCAAGTCTAATCTAAGACTCTTAATTATTGAGTTTTGTGGAGCGTATGATATAATAATCTTTAAAATACATAAAGCATAGTGTTTTCTGCCACAATATCTCTACCATCTTGTTAAACCCCTATAAATAAATGGTGACATGTTAGGTAATTCACTCAGGGTGTTCTGCTACTGTAAAGTTATATTTTGTGGAGATATTTCGACAGAATTACTGAGTATTATCCAAAGATTTGTACATTCCGATGTCATGGGTGTCATGTGACATGAGTCAGTAATAGTGCATGAATCAGATAGTATTTTTGTGTTTTGTAAGTAAGGTATATTCTATCTCTGTAATGCTAGTGTCATAACAGTATTGGTTATAATTTCTGATATATATAATTGTTTTCATTATATAAACATGTATATTTTTATTATTAGAATTATTTTGTGTTAAGTTATTGATTTAGTCATCAACTCACACTCCTTTTTCAGGTACTTGATTTAATATTGACAAATGGAAACCAAACAATGAAAATAAAGATAACCTGCCTACAGATTTTCAAGACTTTCTAGACAGGTGTCTAGAAGTGGACGTAAATAAACGCCACATTGCCTCTGAACTCTTATTAAAGATATGGTATAAATTACTGTTATTTTACTCAGATATTTTGGTTTACTTTGAACCTATTATCTTGATAACATACACCAAAAAGCAGTACCAGTATGTTTAGTTTCATTTTGGCCCATCCTACAGTACTGTGCAAAAGTGTTAGGACAAAGTCAAAAATCAGATTTCAGGCAGCTTTCAAAAAGCATCTGAAGATAAATCACAGGTACAATATCGATATTTTATTATTCTTCACATTTAGTGCAAGAAAAATTTAGTGAGAGTTCAACAAACAGTGAATATTTGTTGTGTCTCCTTTTACTTTAATAACTATGGAAAGTCTTTCAGGCTTTGTTACAAGATGTTTAATCACAGTGTCCTTTGGGAGTTTAGTCAAAATGTCTCTGATACACTCCCATATTGTTTCATTGGAAGTAGCTTTTGATTTTTCAAGTTTTTGATTTCTAAAATTCCAAATCTGCTCATTTGAGATGGGGCTCTTAGGGAACTATTGTATTATTTTGAATAACTCCAGTGGCTTATTTCTCAGCTAAGTAATTTCTGCATATGTTGGATGAGTGTTTGGGGTCATTATTCTCTTGGTAGTACCACTTGGTCTGCCATGATGGATCATTATTTAGTGGTCCATTATTCCACCTATTTTGCAGAAATTTCCTGTCATCTCTACAGAAAAACACCTCAAACCATCACATTGCCTCTCCCATGCTTTATCACAGGTTCTGTGCATTGAAATAAGAATTTCTCATCTTTCTTCTGCTGGATGTACAATGTACACTTTGAGTAAAACTATTTCAAACTTTGACTTTTCCATCCATATTACCTCTTTTCAATTATCAGCAGTCCAGTTTCTTGTCAATACTTGGAGAACAAAGTAAAGGTTTTTCAAATGCTACATGATCAAATATTCTATCATCATTGACTTATCTTGATATTGTAGATCTGGACAAATTTCTTTCATTTGGTACATGGTCATTTATCACATGCTTGAAACCAGTTTTCTTTCTATCCAGAAGGTTGCACAAACTAAGGTACTTAATGCCAGTTTCATTGACTCTAGGTGTTCTGTTTCTTCCCTTCTTATTTTCAAATTTATCTGTATTGTACTCATTATCTGTGGTGTAGTTGACAGTACTTGGGGAAAATTTCAAGTCTACAGCAATTAGATGAAGAGTCCAACAAGCATCACATAAAGTTTTTATGCAAAGTCTCTGATCTACTGACAATTATTTCCTCATTTTGAGTTGTGGAATGATAACGTCATTTGTGTGTTATTACTGTTTTTATCACGATTTATTTGTGGATTGCTATTAAATTTATTCCTTCTAACACATACTGGTTCAATATGCTAGCTTCTTTCTACATAGTTGAGGCATTGCATGTTGTACCATGACATTTATTTCATGCCCTAAATTTTACCACTATATTCATTCAAACAGAACCATTATGACATGTCCAAGGTACAAGCATAGGAAATTCTAAAAACTCAGTGTTCTCACCCTAGCTCATTTAATTGTTAAAAAGTGATCAATGAATCACTACCATGGTGTTGAAATTTACAAATAATTTCTTTTAACCTACCATACGGTCCTTAGCCTAATTATTTTTGTATGCATGAACACTGCATGCAAAATCTTCTGGTAAATGGCTTTGTTAGATTGTGGTTTTCATTATACATGAGTCATGGTGCACTAATTGATAGTTTAGACATTTAACCAGTTTCATGTCAGTGGTTAACACATAAAATGTTGCTTTCCCTTGGATATTGTAAATGGAGAACTTGAATAGATTTATCTGGTTCAGCATGAGTCTGTTTGACGGCTCACATGACATATTTGTCTTTACTCACTTACACTTTTGATACTAATGACTTTTAATGTAGTATACATATCTTTAAAACAAATGACAGACTTTCAGTGAATGTTATAAGTGTTTCACATTAAAAAAATTATTTTTAGTGAAGTGTTTTTAGTAAAGTAAAAAAACAATTTTTCTGTGAATATATTTCTGTGGAAAGTAATTTACATCTTAAGACTGAAAATAACCCTCATCTAAAAATGTCAAATTTTATTTGTTCTGTCTTATATACAATTGTTTGTTTTTAGTAAAACTTTATATTTTATGTTATTTTCTTTATACAATGTTGGTGAATTTGACCTACCTCCTGACCACCAAAAATTAGAAAACAAGAAAAATTGTGATAATTAAAGGAAGTTGTCTACCTTCTAATATTATTAGTGAATGCTCATGGAGAACTTGTTTACATGTTATACTTTTGTGGTGATTGTGTATAAAGATATCTACTTTGTTAGCCCTTTGACATCCTGTTGCTTAAGGTGTGCATGTCACAATGTTTTACAGAGTTACATTTAAAGTTTAAATCAAAGACTTTATTGTCAATATACACAGATAAATTTGGTATAAAAACATAGTTTGTGAACACAATTTTAATATTTGTTTAAAGTTCTTATTGTTAAAAATAAATAATTATAAAATCCTAAATTTTTCCTGGTATTAGAATTGTTACATTTGATCTTTAAGTTCTTCCTCTTCTCTAATTTATTGAACACCCCTCCAAGAAATAAGAAATGCCACATAGACTTCTAATTATAATATAGACAAAGTATACTTTTTATATCTCCCATTGTTATTTTCCTACAAACCACAAACTGGATAATCAGACCCACCTATTGCATTCCATCTTTCACAAATACCAATAGTTCTCTTTAATGTTTCATACAATATTATTGATACCCAATAGAAAGCTAAAGTTTTAATCTATCTAATGATGAAGCTTGTTGTTTTCTTTACACAGCACTATCTGTTTTGTCGTTTGAAATTGTAGAGCTTAGCTGAATTTCTTTGAGGATATTATTATACAGTTAGAAAGCCAGAAAATTATGATAATTATAGGACAGTGTTTTCTGTGTGTCATTATTCTGTGCTATTATTTGCATTAATTGTTGTATTAATGCCATTAATATGTAAAAAAATATAACATTTTATGACAGATAAAATAAAAAATGAAGAAAAGACCAAGGCATGTACTTTATTGCATGTTTTTAATGTTTTTTCTTTATTATTATAACAGTAAGTAAAATATAAAAATAGAAACTTATAAGATAAAGTAAAGAATGAAAGAAATTCTTCTTAACAGAGTATGTTTGTGAGCAGCTCATGTATATATAATATATATTTATATAATTTGATATGTTAATGTTCATTGCATATCTGTTCAGGGATTTACAACTTGTGTGGTATAATTATTAGTTACACAACATTCAAGGTACAATAAACAATAAAATATAAGCATCTCTGTACTGTTACAAGCTATAAGGTATTTAAAATAAACAGTTCTAGTATCTTGTTATAACTTTATATCATTCTAGAATGAAAAAGGGTAATTTATATGTATTTCATAATTTTATATGGTGGTAACAAGGTAAGTTTAAGTTCCCCAACCCAGTATATGTTATGGTAGATAAAACAAGAAAAACATTGCAAAGTTTTTCTGAAAAAAAAAAGTTACATATATTTAGAAAAATTTAGTGATTATGCAAATAAAGTTTTAAAAGTTTTAGGTAAAGAAAATTATTTTTATTTTGACATGAAAATCACTTTACATTTGCACCATTCACCCACCATCTTACTCCTTATATTTATGGACAAAGTTTTAATGAAATTTCTCAACTGAAAATTTTAATTGTGTTTGTTTGCAAAATACTTGCTTACTGTATACCAAGTTTTTTGAAATCACATAAGGTACTATCATTGTTATGGTGCATATACATTCATAGTTACATGGTGGTTACAAGCTTATGGTAAATACACAAAACCAGTTATGGAAGTGTTAATTTCAGTGTCTGCTTTATAACTTTTGTATCATTATTCTTCTGCAAGCCTCTAAAATATGGCAACAAACTTTGATTATAAGAGATTTTATTTTAGTATTTCTACTTCTTATTAAACAGAAACAATACATTTAAAATTTCTGTTGTTGTGTCATGGCTTAAGGTGTATCTACCTTTGTAGTTTTAGCTGTTTTATTTATTTCTTATGAATTTCAATTGAGCTTTCTAATTTTTCACAGAATTTTTATTATTCATATACAGCTATCATCAGAATTACCATACCTTTGTGAATATTTAAAATAAATTTATTTCACAATTAAAGGAAGAGACCCAATAAGAATCCATTGTATTTATTAATGTCCACTAGGTGGCAGTTGTCTTGTTCCAGGTAAATCGAAAAAAATTATGTCAAATACTTAGTGAGCTTCTTTTTAAGTTAAATCTGGAAAAAAATGTTGTGTACATATAATGTTTAAGAGACACACAAAAACTGGTGACAAAAGAAAATTAAAAACTAATTCTGAGGGTAGTTTTAATGTAGTTATTTTATTCAGTAAAACTTTTAATTCACTGTTTAATAACATTTCCTCCATGCTTGTTTGTTTTTTTGTTTTGGAATTTCGCACAAAGCTACACGAGAGCTATCTGTGCTAGCCGTCCCTAATTTAGCAGTGTAAGACTAGAGGGAAGGTAGCTAGTCATCACCACCCACCGCCAACTCTTGGGCTACTCTTTTACCAATGAATAGTGGGATTGACCGTCACATTATACACCCCCACGGCTGGGAGGGCGAGCATGTTTAGCACGACGCGGGCGCGAACCCGCGACCCTCGGATTACGAGTCACACGCCTTATGCGCTTGGCCATGCCAGGCCCATTCCTCCATGCAAGAATGTGTCTCTGTATATATATGTAATCCATGACTAAACATTAAAACAAAAGTAAAATGATAAACTTTAAAACAGTAGGTCTTAATGAACTAAAAGTTTGTATTTCTGTTAAATCTGAAACTAGAAGTTATTATGAACCTGTTTACATTAGGTAATCTGACTTACCCTGTTAACACATTTATAGTTTTACATTTATTTCAAGAACAGCACTGCTACTGACAGTTTCAAAAATATGTATAATTTTCCAAAATACATTTGAAGGGTGACCTTTTGAAAGTGCTTGGGTTATAGGGTTTTTGTCACGTCATATAGCTTTAAGCATTTATATTACTGTTCTATATATTGATATATAGAAAATTGTATATTTTATAAATTGAAATATACGAAGTTACTGTGTAGAGGAATCTGGTCAGAGGGTAAGTGTATAAAACCCATGAGACTATGGGAGAAGTCCTACTGGTCAAGAAGCATCCAGTAAAGGAAAATCATGTGCATTTGACCAAAGGATTCCTGAAAAGAGATAAAACCTCTCACACAGAGAGAGAAGAAGGTAAAGCCTTCCTGACTTCCCATTCTACTGGAGGTAGTAAAGAACTTCTCCAACTTTATGAAAAACCCAACTCAAGCAGCTTCTTGAAGGAGTTTGTTTGTTTGCCTTGAAGTTAAGCAAAAAGCTACACAGTTGTCTACCTGTACTTTGCCCACCAGTTATTAAACCCAGTTTCTAGTGTTATAAGTCTGCAGACATACAGTTGTGGCACTGGGGACTCTTGAAGAAATAAATGAATGTGGGTTGCTGACTTGGCCCAAAAGTCAGTAGTAGCAGCCAGTTGACCATGTAATTGTGAGTCTGAAGGCTAAGTTAGTGAAAATGGCATGCAAAAGATCATACTTCTTGGCAAAATATGAACTGAGCTGAAGAAAGACCAAATGGCAGTGCCCAGAACTGTAAGACAGTACTATTGTGGATGAACCAAAGAAAAGGATGTCACAATGAGGCAACTGAGATGTGAAGATAGGTGGCCAACAAACTGAACTTGGTCATTCAAAGTTCTGAGGAAAAAACTCACTAAAATGAAAGGTAGAATTCCATGGTGAAGTGAGGTTTCTCCAGATAGGTATATAGTCAAAACACATCTTTGATGAGTTTCCAATATTCCATATTTTTGGATAAAACAAATAAATGAGAGTAAAATCCTAGTTGAGTTGGCATAGAGGATTTGAACAAACTCAACAAAACAAATGGATGAGATACAATCCTGAGGAGGAAGGAAAGATATCTGGGAAGTCATGAAGGGTAGCCAAAAAGACACATAAGTAAACATACTAAGAGAAAGTATTCAATACTAACGAGTGAACCTAACATAGGAACTTTTAGTATTTACAAAGTAAATAAAAGTAATAAATCTAGAAATATACGA
The DNA here is from genome assembly GCF_004210375.1 of Tachypleus tridentatus. Lineage (NCBI taxonomy): Eukaryota > Metazoa > Arthropoda > Merostomata > Xiphosura > Limulidae > Tachypleus > Tachypleus tridentatus. The sequence continues at coordinate 129,000,068 of NC_134834.1, read as the reverse complement.
AATTTTAATGTAAAATATAAAACAAAAAATAAGGTGCAAAATCAATAAAGGAAAGCTGGAGATAAAAGACCCTTCAGTATGAAATATAGAAGTCCATCCAAATAACCTATAACTCAAAGGACATAAAATCAAATCAATTTCAAAACCATGGGAGAAAAAGGCACCCAGTTAATAATAACAGTTTTCACTTAAATCTATTCCCAAATTAGATGTGACTAGTAGTGAAAAATAATAATTGATCTTTAAATGTAAATTTAAACACAAGTAACCTAGATGGTGTAACAGGTTTACCATTATACATTTATTTTAATAACTTGTGTTTATTATAGTACAGTGTTTTTTATGCATGTGAAATTATTCATTGTTCACTAAGATATTCTTGTTGTAGCAGTCATCAAGTCCTTTTTCACTCAACTTTTGTCAGTCATCTGTGTTGACAAATGCAGGCTAATTGAGTTCTTTAAATTGGGCTTCTATATTCAAGGATTCCAGCTCAGTCATGAATGCCTGTTCTTTTCCCATGTCTTTATTATTATTACATGCAATTTTCAGCTGTACTACACTGGTCTCGTGACTGTTTAAGAGCTTGTCAGTCATCAAAAACACTTTGAAGTAGAGTTAAAACAGTACTTGAACACTGATTTTATGAGCCTCTATGGTTCTTTTGTGGTGATTGCCAATAAAAATCTGAGTCACTGTCACACTACTTATAATTTTGTCACCCTGGCATTTCAATCAGACCTTGATATTAACACTTTTCTCTGTCTTTATTATATGTTATTATGTAACAAAGAGAGTTTGCAACTACACTAGAAATATTATTCTGTACTTTATTTTAACAAAAGTGTTAATACCTATACCAGCTGTCTTGAGAATACATTTTTACTTCAAGTGGGTTTCTCATCATCATGAATTACTTGATATGACCCTTAGATTATCTGTAATAAGAAAGCCTAATGTTACTTGATCACTGAATCAATTTTTAAATAATTTAACAACAAATACTACATTCTGTAAGAATCATTTTACTATAGATAAAACTTTTATTGACATGGAAATAATGCGAGAGCAAATCTTGTCAATAAAACCACAGTGTTCTCAGGGAAGCATTAAACAGATGTCATATTTGACATGTCTGGTTAGTAAAGCTTAACAAATCAGTATTTCATTATGTGTGTGACAGGTTCTTATCCATAAATTGTGGTGACATATATGTCGATGTTAATTGTTATTTCTCATTTCCATGCAACTGGTCTGAAATAGCTGCAAATGGTATCAACTTTGAATTTCAAAATGGATGCCCTGAACATTATTAGAAAATCTGGCAGTAATTATATTGTGAATCAGTGTGCCATTTGTATAATGTTTAGATATTGTTGCCAAGAATCTAGCCAGAAAAATATCAAACCTAGAATTTGCCACATCAGCAAGAAATTATAAAATTTTGTTTGATATAAAAATGAGTTGTTTTCCAGTTAATGTTTCATTCCAATTTTTCAAAATTTACAGTAAAGTAGTTATGGATGTAATCAGTTTGGTTGTGCCTGAATGTGGATTAGGTTGTAGTGAACATTTATTCTATGATAAGTATTAGATAATGATTAGCCAAAATGTATTCAGTTTTATTCTCAGATGAATTTTATAAAAGTTTCATAAATAATACAGCCTTGTTTACAGAACTTGTAGACACCTTGAGCTCCTTTGTTTTCTGTTTTCAACCCTTATTTGCTTAACTTTGTTCTGCTGGCTTTTATTAGAGAACTGGAATCATCCTTTCAGGCATGTTATTTTCCTTTGATTAATGCAGTTTTTTTTTCAAAATGTAAAGCTGGTTCAGACACACAAATAATTATTTCATAATGTTGAGAAAATCAGAAACTGTAATCGTGGACATTCTAAATTAAATATTTCAAACCAGTTTTTGAAGTTAAAGTTAACAATAACCATTTCTTTGTTTAGAATTAAGCACAAAGCTACACATTGGGCTATTTTTGTTCTGCCCACCACGGGTATCAAAACCCAGTTTTTAGCAGTGTGAGTTCACAGACATACTGCAGTGCCACTGAGGTGCATTAGCAATAGTAAATTGTATCTGAATTTAAATACACACACTTTAGGTTTTCAAGATAATAAAATTATTGCAATCCACATTTACAATGCCTGCATATAGAGTAACTTATCAACTATAGCCTCAACTGCTGGTTCAAACAAAGATATTGCCATTTCTTCTGAGCAGCCTGTGTCTTTTGCCAAGCTACCTGTGACAGGACAAGACTGTAATGCTTGGTCTGTGAATATATTGTGCATCAACAGTATAACAATAGATAAACCACATCCAGCATTTCTCCTGGTGTTAGAAATGGTTCTTATAATATAAACACCAAACCAGGCTATTATTTCCACCTGAAAAGATAATTACAGGAATTTTAAAAAACAAAACACTCATCTCAACTCGAGGCTTTCTTATGCAGATAAGTTTGTTTCAAAATGCATTTGAAAATGAAAAATAATTACCATAGTTTGGTGACAATTGGAAAAGCATATGCTCTGAATAAAAGGAAGGATATTCTGTTATCAGATGACACACACACAAGCTGATCTACAAATACATAGTTATATACAATATTTTATTGTTCACCCACAATATTAGTTTATAATAAGGTTAACAGAATTTTGGAAGCAACTGGTGCATTATAATAGTTACAAAAAATAGCAGTATTATTTTCAAATTTTTCAGTTTAATTTATATAACTTTGGTGCACTTTGCATGTGGTCCAATATATTAATTCACTAAAATTGTATATATTAGTTCATTAATTTGACTTTACTACTACATTCCATTTACACATATGTATGTAATTAAGTTACAAAATGCATCACAATACAAATAAATGAATTAGTGGAAAATCTCACTTATTTTATGCTATATTATTATGGGAAATCGAACATTGAACAGATAGCCCATTCTATGTCTTTGTGCTGAAATAAACATTTATTATATATATAAAAAGTAACTTAAAGTATTGTTATACCATCACCATGATTACATACACGATCTAAAACTCTGTCTGTAAGAATAATAATAAGCTTTGGAAATTAAAATTGTAACAGATAGAAGATATGGAAGCAGGCATAAATGTGACGAGAGAGTTGTATGATTAAATGGACTCATACAGTGTACCAGTTCCACCTGAGGATATTGCTGGATATTCAGTAAGGTTGATTATTATTTGTCTTATAAACCTCAATGTGTACTTTTATAAAACGCTGTATTAGCACATTAGTTAAGTTGATGCATTTCTTTTAAGCTAAGTATGCAATTTGATAAGACTCCATACTGATACATTCAGTTAAATACTGATTAACCTTAACCTCAGTATTTATTTTTATGAAGTTTCATGTCAGTATCTTAATGAAATTGTTACAATTTTCCACTGGGATGTGAATAAATTAATAAAAGACTGTTAGATCTATATTTAAAGAAAATCTGCACTTTGAAGTCTCATGTTTATGGAGGTGTTAGAATATTATCTTTCATTTATAACAGAAATACTGTATTGTATCTTATGAAAAAAAATTGTGTGATATTGGTTTTGATTATCATCAAGCATTAACTGTGATCTAGTTTTTGAAAATAAAGTTTTAATTTCTATACATCTGACTTAAAGGATCTGTGTTGAACGAAGCAATTCCATCAGAGAAGTAGGAGCCTAATACATGAGTCTCTTACATTAATATGCATACCACCATTTCTGAATTCTGACAAAGCTTTGCTTGAGTATTCTTGACTGAAAAGAAAAAAGGATAACTTGTATAATTTACGTTTGCTTTGTCTTCAAACTGACTGTGATCTCTTGACATCTGAACTTGTACATAATAATTGAAACTGCATTTTCTAATATATGCCTTTAAGAAAAGGAGAAAATCTTATGTTGATAACCTTAAAACGTTTTTGTCCCAGTGAAGAGAGCATTCATGCGAGAATAGAAATAAGGTTAGAAAGAGCAATGCTGAGTATGTTAAACAAACAAACCAGCCAAAAAGAAGTATGTCACTTGAGCCAGATGGAAGAAAAACTATATCAAAGATAACAGCAAAAGCTCGGAAATGTTGAGAGATAGTAATGAAAAAAGTTACAAGAAGGATAGGCCTAGAGCCCAGTCACTCTTGAGACTTAGTACAAAAAATGCTACAAGACAAATATAAAAAAGTTTCAAATAAAAATATTAGGAGGTAGAAATGGGATCACCAATAAAGTAAGGGAACAAATTAGGAATGAATAATATTTCAGTACTTGGTGGTTCTTGACATGGTGCAACATAAAAAAAGTTGGCATGGTCATTGTTCTGCTTATTCTTTGTGTTTTACTGTGAACTTTAATCCAACTATAGATATGAGTTGGGTTTTATTAGTGACTAATTCTATCTAAATAAATGTCAAAAAAATTCAAAGGAAAAATTAGGAAGTAGGAATAGAGCACAAAAAGTAAGGAAACAAGGCATCACTTTTAAAATAATTGCTTTTAACACTTTTCTTATGAAAATTAAATAATCATTAATTGTTAAATCACTAAGTTAGTTAAATAACAACTCTTAAACTAAACAATCTTGTATATCCAATGTATTTACTTGATTTTTAATGCTGTGTCCTGTAACAGGAGACTGCCTCATTGGAGCAATAATTATTTTACAATGTAAGAATACTCAATCTGTATGGTAAGTAAAAAGAAACAATCAAAAATAAAAGAAAGCATCATTGAAAACTATATGTTATCCTTTAGAGTAAGATTTGTTATTTCAGGACTGATGTGTGTTTGTAATCTAACTTAGGATGTTGTTCATGTTTTTTTATAGGCTTCAGGTGGTTTGCTCTGTCACTTGCAGAAAACTCTCAAACATGAATCATCAGAAAGACAGACATGTATAACAAATTTGAACTTGTTAAGGATATTGATGAACTTAAGCAAAAGGTGAAAGAGTTAAAAAGAGATGTTGAGATAAGAAGGGTCAGGCATTGTTACAAACTTGTGCATGCTCTACACAGTATGGCTAGTGGTGCACCATAAGCGACAGTCAATTCCTATTACTTTGGTGTAGCCCAAAGGTTAGAAATGAATGCTGTTGACTAGCTGCTTTCTCTCTGGTCTTTCAATTTAAACATTAGAGATAGTTAGTGCAGATCATCATTTTGTGGCTTTGCATGGATATCTGAAATAAAAAAAAAACAGGAGAAATAAATTTTACAAATGTTTTTTACTTACTAAGACAAGTCAAAAAGTAAATATTATGTGTACAGAAAGTCTTTTCAATTCTCTTAGTATTATCTTGTGTGAAGGTAAACATCAAAAATATTCTCGAGGTTTGTCAGTTCTATTTGCTTGATAAACAGAAAGTACTAAAACAATATACATAGTTAAACAGATATCAAGCACAAACATTCATCTTTCCATCACAGTAAGGGCTGTTCTCCTCTTACATGTTATGTGACTGCTTTTATACTGTTATATGTCCTTAGTCTAATGAGCATGCTTTGGATGATACAAATGTTATTATTACAATGAACAAAAAATGTCACTTTTTAAAATTTTTTATTGATTAACCCAGAATATGGCATTCAAATTCACACATTCTTCATGTCATATGTTGTAGAACTCAAGATGATTTTAATGTAAAATGTCTGTTTTAATTATTAGGTTTTAAAATGAAATATTATGGCTATAATATCATCAAACACCTTCTTGGTGTTTCTTATGTTATATATCAATCATTTTCATAATATCTCTATCTGTGTCAAAGGGAAAGAGTGGAAGTGTGTGTGTTGGGTGCCTAAAGATAGATTTATGTTTGTATGTGTGATAGTTTTGGAAATGTAAGAGTTACTGACAAAATAAGTTCTTGAAGTATTATAATTTTTGTGGAATGTATGTATTTTAGGAGTCATTTCTTATGGACGTGAACTCTGATCCACAGAAAGTTACAGACTTACTTTCTTCCTTGGCTGTGAGGTTAGAACAGATAACAGGACAGGCGTCCCAATATAAACAATACCAAAGAGATCTTCAGGTTCCAAATTTTAGAGAAGAGAATGCTCACAATTATAGTAAAATGGTAGTAATGAAAATGTTGCATTATAAAACTTGAATAAAAGTGTCCACACATGAAATTTGAATGTTTTAGTTTCTCAGAGAAACATTAAGCATTACAACATAGCATAAGAAATATCAATCTTACAGTTGTTTGGTGTGTGTGTGAGTTGTGATAGTTCATGTGTGGTTAATCAGCTGCACAAGTATTGGTATTTCTGCTTAGTCCATTGTATCTTAGAATTGAAGCTTTATAGCCTGTATTCTCATATTTATTCATACAATACATTACTATTTTACAGCATCATTTATCAAATTTGGGTAAACACTCAACAAACCAGCAAATATGATTTTCTTTCTTCTCATCTCCACCATGTTTACATTATTCTTTATTATTGGTGTGTTAATGTTAACTTATTCATAACAAAATGTATATCACCATGAAATCTAAAGTTGGGTATGGTTTACATAAATAGCACAACCACTATTCCATGCTTGTAATGTGTTTCATCATTATTAGCTTTTTATTTGTGCACTGATGTGGCTTAACAGCAATGGTTAGTGTGGAACAAGAGAGGTATAAGAAAATAACAAATAGCAAGAGGTGCAGCATATACCAGGTTATCTGATAAATAATGTCCAAAAATTTAATACAGAAAGTGCATAATCATTTCTGTCTTTGTAGAAGGCTTTAGTGACTAATTATGTAGTAGGACATGTGTAAAAATATTCAAACAAATAAAAGAAACTAACCCAACTCCACTTTTTCAGATCATTAATCAAATAAACACTTATGAAGATGGATGTGTCTGGGGACCACTTTAAATATGTAATGCTTTATGAGTTTGAAAAGGCAGTAGTGAAGCAGAAACTACCCAAAACATTCAAGGTGTTTATAGGAGGTGTTAAAACTTGGAAAATGGGTCCATCATGATTTGACAGAAGCCAACCTTGGAGCAAGAGTGGCTATTTGTACTTTTCTGCACTCTTGTGAATGTAACTTACTTTTTTTTTGGGCAAAATAGTGACTGGAAACGAAAAATGGATATTTTATAAAAATGTTTAGTACTACAGACAATGGCTCAGTACAAATAAAATAGCTAAGGCACAACCCGAAATAGGAAAATCTTGTTAAACATTTGGTGGGATATTGTTGATGTGATTCACTTTGAGTTGCTGCCACTCAATGTAGCATTTACACCAGACTTCTATTGTTAACAGTTAGAGCACTTGAATGTTACACTGAAAGAAAAGAGGCCTGCTTTTATCATTTGTAAAGGTGTTGTGTTATACCAGAATAATGTAAGGATCACATCTGAAAAGATTGAAGAGCTGGACTGGGGAAAACTTTCACATTCTCTTTATTCTCTAGACCTTGCCCCATCTGATTATAATTTATTTTGATGTTTGCAGAACTTTCTTAATGGAAAACAGCTTAGAACACATGAAGATGTCAAAACTATTCTCTATTACATTATTTTCCTTCAAATCCCAATGATTTTATAGAAGTGGAATTCAGAAGCTTGTGAATCATTGGCAGGAAATAATTAATAATAATGGAACATACATTGTTGATGAAATAACAGTAAAAGCATTTGAAATCCTTTCTCTTTTTCTGAACCTAAAATTGGACATGACTTAAGGGATGACCTGATATGTACAGAAACCACATATTTACATCCTATTCAGATGGGCCTGACATTTTACAATCTTACATGAGTTGTACATATATTTGTTAGATACAGATTACAGTCTGCCCAGGAAAAGTTAAAAGTGTGAAAGATTTCTAAGAGCATATTGGACATTTTTTAACTGCAAGAATCACAATCATTTGTTTTAACTTATTCTAATTGCATTTTTCTTTTATTTATTTTTTGAAATGAAAACAAAATGACATCTGAAATTATTTTATCTCTACTGAATTAAAATAGAAAATATCAACATGTGACATGTCACACCCTTTTCTACAAATCTACTCTTAAATTCAAAAGAATAATGTTCAATGTTTTTATTTTATTTATAGAATTGTGTATGATATTTTCTCAGTTATTTGATCGTAATTTCATTGTGTGGCAACAAGACAAGTTGAATATAATGATTGGATTACATTTTATTAAGCTATTATATGATAAAAGTAACGGCTAAGAAATATTTTCAGTCATTTTAATACAGACAATAGAGATTGTCTGAAACTTCTATTAAACTTTTCAAAAAATTAAAATTGTTAGTTGTTTTAAACAATGCACATATGAATGTGTTATAAATAACAAAACATTTACATCAGTTCAGCATATAAAGCTCAAATACCATAACATCACTTGAGATTTGATACTTTTATATATTTTTGGTATTGATGGGATTGGTTTTAGTTTTCTCTGTGTATATTTTGCAATATACTTAGCTGTTAAGGTTCATATATGTGTAATATTTAAATGAAATAATTGTTATTCCAAAACATACTAACCATCAGCTGACAAAACAGCTATTCTTTGACATCAGCTCTGTCTATCTAATCATTGGTTTCATATATTGTTTTATAACCCATTTAAATGCCCTTAGCAATATCTAATTTGCAAATTTCTCCTCCCTCTTCTATGCATTTTCTATCCTGGTACTGTATACAAGTACCTGACTCAGATAATTTAATCACTTATTCTAATGACAACAATGTGTTGCTTATTTCCCCATTGTGGAATGTAATTTTCACACCATCTTGTGGATTTCAGTATAATTATAATTACAAAAAAAAGACATGATATTTGCAGGTATGAATTCCCATGTTACTGTTGCCAGCAAGGTAATTAATCCACCTTTCCATACTCCTCCTTTGTTATATAGCATCTCTTTTTCTTTGGTATGCAGTTTTCCATTTTTTTATCCACTGAGAAATGGAGACTTTCATTTGTCCTGGGGTGTTTTATTTTAGGGCTTCTGAAGTTGTCTTTTTGTTGATCCTGGAGAGAATATGGATTCTGTTTTCTGACATTTTTCTTCACTATATTGACTTTTGAAGTCTGATTTGGATCCTAATCCTTTTTTTTCTATTCCTCATTTAGGTATGTGATTTTGTGTGGGGCTTTTGCTTGTCTTCTTTTAGTCTACTCCCATCTTGTTGATGAAGGTATTTATTTTCTTCTCCTTCTTGATATTTCTGGTTCAGGCTGGAAGCTTTAATATTGTATTATGTAATGAGATAGATTAACCTTGTTTTCTCCTTTTCTGTTTGCTTGCCTTGGTTTTCCACTTATTGATGGAATTTCTCGTTTTTTGGCTGCTGACGTTTTGATGTCATAAATTGGAGTAATTGACATATATGTAAAACTTTCTCTTCTCCCCATAGGACTTTTCTTTCTAAGCCTGTGGCAAGTATGGAAAGGGGGTACATCTATCTCAGCAATTCTTTTACCATCTCTTTCTCACAACTCCAATTGATTGTAAACTGAAAATTTGTTTTGGTCTATCAAACCTGAAAGTGTTTTGTGATTCACTTTTTCTCCTTTTGTGGTAATCTTCTTGACTGTGTTTCCATTGGGATCCTTCAGTTTCTCTTGAATTTCCCAATTTCTTCAGAAGTGGATTCCCAAGTATCCATTTTGCATATTTTGGTCCATACAGTTGAGGTATCTTCTGAATTACATCTCAACAGATTCAGCACATGTTTTTGCTGGCTCTTTCATTAATACAGTGGTGAACTTTTTACAGGCCAATATTCAGACTTCTTCCACTGCTTTTCTCTCATGTTCTTTACATGCTTGGGAGTTTTTCCTTACCCCATGACTGTTTTTAACATCTGCTGGATTATAAGGAGGAAGGGGGTATATTTGTACACTCTTGTATCTTTATTTTCCAGGGTCCCCTATATATTGATTTCACTGGTTTCTACTTTGTGAAGAGTGTTGCCAAGACAAGTGTGCTTCTCTCAGTCCATTTCAACACTAGCAGCTGATTTGGTAAATCTTACTACTGATTTTGACAGGATCTGTAGAAATGATGTGTTCAATAAGACCATCTAAGTGCTTTCTAGATGATATTACTATATTATCATGGACTGCTATTCATGAACTATCCTGAATAAAGCTAAAGGTGATTCTGCCAGTCATTGGATTGAATAAATCGGGGTTGGTTTTTCTTTAAAAATTTAGGAAATTGGCCCACCTATTGCACAGTTCCTCAGGACTCCCATCTTGCATTTCCCTACCCTCAGATTTTACTAATGGAGCTAGGGAGTCATTACCATACACAGTGTCCCTGTGGTATTGGACAGAGGCTTTTCCTCCAGAGTGTTAGAGAAGAGAGCAAAGTTAGGGGCACTCGTACTTTGGTCCCTGGATGTTTTCTCATATGTCATTTAGAGTAGGACCAATCTCTGTGAGAGCCTACTCATAATTTCAGTTCATAGTTGACATGAAGCTATCTGGTTGAGGGGTGCATAGACCATTTTTTTATCAATGTCAGTTTTTTTATTATCTATGGAAGGAAATCCACTTTCTCCTCGTAATTCCAAATGTGAAATACTCTGACCTTAGGTCCTTAATTGAGCACAGGTTCCACATTCTCTACATAATTCTTGGGGCAAGCCAAATACTCATTATCCATTTGGTTAGGGAGAGAGAATGAGCATTTGTATTTGTAATTCCATACTGGATGATTTCACCTGGACTAGTTCAGGTGAAAGTTTGTTCACTTCAGTGTTGCTTACTTTTTTGTTGTAGTTTTGTTGGTGCAAAACACGTCATTCTACAGTTACAGGTTGGGATTAAATCAAAAGTATATATATCTATGACATTGCAGTCCTATAGCCATTAATGCCAACGTGGGATATAGGGACCAAGGCCCTTAATTCCAACCCTGAGTTGTTGCAGCTTTGATTGTCTGGTTGAGATTGGCTTGTAATAATTACTCATGTACTATTCCACCTTTGATATAGGAACTAAGTTTTGGGTGAAGAGCATACCTGTTCTGTATGTAGTGTGGTTCTCCCATTTGTGTACCACTTTTATCTTCATACACCACTGTTCAGTGCAGACACTTTCTGTATGGATCATGCTCACACAGTTCCCTCTACTTTCTGAGGGTGGGATTCTTGCTATATTGTCAGCTAATGGTAAATATGTTTTGGAAGTTAACATTTTCCGTTCAGGAAAATGTATTTTCAATAATACTCATCTTCACCGACTTCTACCCTGCTTCCCCACTGAGAGCCAGTGTCAGTCTTGATAAAGTGATTACACTATCTAAGTCAGATACTTATATATATAGTACCAGGATAGAGGACACATTGACAATGGTGGAGAAATTTGCAAATTAGATGTTACCAGGGGCATTTACCTGCATTACAAAAGACTGAAGCATGTGAGACTAGTGCTTAAAAGTGCTTGGACAAGCCGATGGCAAAGAATGACTAAATTGTCAGTGGCAGTAACTATTACTGAAAATACATTTTAGTTCACAAAAATGTTAAGTGACTATGAGAACAAAATATCAGTTCCCTAGTCTTATCTTTCTCACTTTTAAATATGAAAATGCACCAACAGTGTGAATTCATTTTACAATCTTAAATATGCTCAATAAGATCTTTGAACATCAGAGGTGCTATCCTAGTAACACTTTCCAATAATTCAATGTCCTTTATGAGGTAAGGAGCCCAAAATTGAATACTACTCCAAATGTGGCCAAACAAATGAACAATAAAATGACATTATAACCTCTTTCAAACTTTCACTCACTATTTTTGTAGATGCAGTCTGTAATCCTATTTGCCCTGCCACTGATTAGCAACAGCATATTGTGATGTTAAGTAATCGATTAGCCAGAACACAAAGAAAATAGAAGATTTTGTGAGAATGCAGACTAAAACAAATGCTTTTTTTAGCTAAAGGTGAACAAATGAATGATTAGGTGATGGTATACAGTCTGATGGTAGGACTATTGTGTTGTGATTTATTTGCTTGAATGAGTGTTGTTCCACTTGTTGTTGTTTTTCTAGGGTTTCAATGTTTTAGGCTGATTCCCTTCATTAGGCAGTAAAGAATATGTTGCAGTATAATATATATGAATAATATATATACATACCGTATTTTATATTGTGTCATATTAACCTATCAATAATTATTAACATATCACTTAACAGTTCGTGTGTAATCTAACCAGAAAACCTAATTATCATAGTTTTTCAGTGTGTGCTATTTAAGGTACTTTTAAAACAGTTCACAACTATTTACAGCTGTTCCAGTTTTGATGTATGTGTTGAAAGTTTTAACATCTAACTTCAAGTCTCTTCATCAAATACATTTAATGTTTTGTACTGCTGTTTTGTATAAGATGAAATATGGAATATAAAAAAAAACTGGAGAATAAAACATTGGAAAATATCCAGAATAATAAGTTTTCATTAATCAGTGATGAATCACCAACCAATAACGATAAAAATTGTTGGATGTTTTACTTGATTATCTTGCCCATAAAGCTAAATATTTAAGTGAAACAATGAACCATTGAGTGTGATAAAAGCTGATATTGAGTCCTTGTATAATGAAAGTGTTAAGCTATGGGAAAAGCAAAGATTTATGCACATGGTAGAACATAACATTATTTATAGGACTAAAGAATGTATTAAAGACAAGGTTATAAGGGGTGACCAAACTTCTTGACATAAATGGGGTTGTGAGCACATTAAAAGGTTGTGATAATCCAAGTTTTTTTTTGTATTTCTTTAGCTCAGAGTTGGGGCCCGGCATGACCAACTGTGTTAAGGCATTCGACTCTTAATCCGAGGGTCACGGGTTCGAATCCTGGTTGCACCAAACATGCTAATATTCATTGATATTCAATCCCACTATTCGTTGGTGAAAGAGTAGCCCAAGAATTGGCAGTGGGTGGTGATGACTGGCTGCCTTTCTTCATGTCTCACACTGTTAAATTAGGGACGGCTAGCAAATATAGTCCTTGAATAGCTTTGTGTGAAATTCAAAACAAACAAACAAAGCTCAGAGTTGGACTCAAGATCTCTCATGTGTTGGACAAGTGCTCTAATGTCAGGTTTTTATGTATGTAGGCCAGATTATTTACAGTAGGTAATAACTTTCAACAGTAAACAAACAGCACAGTCTACTTGTTTTAAAATAATGTATTAAAACAAGTCAAACATGTATACAAAGTTCAGTATACTCGTGTATTGCAGTTGTATTCAGTGCTTAAAATAATTGTCCCTTTTTAATCATAACTCCACACAAGCTGGTTTATTTAATTTAGAACATAGTTTGACAAGATGCATTATTATTGTCAGAAGTTTTCATAATTAATAGAATGACAAATTTTCAGCAGAAGACAATTTTATCCTAACTCCATGTACACATATTCATAAAATCTTGAATCACACCTGTGGAAAATGTATTTTATTTGTCAATAACCTTGTGTGTATATAAAGCATTTTATAAATCTTTTATAAAGATTTGGTTGGTTAAAGTAGTGGTCTAACACAAGGTTTAAGGCATCATGAAAAATGTGATGAGATGTTTCCTTGAAATTTGTGTGTTGTTTGGAGTTAGTAATCAATATGTAAATAATATTCAGGAGATAAAAATAAGGGATAATGAACATATCTTTATTGTTCCACCTTTTTCTGTAGTCTCACACCCACTCTTTAAAAACAGTTTTTTAAATTCCTGATCATTTAAGATAGTTTTGTAGGCTTTTTATACAAATTTGAACATTTTTCTAGTTGTCTTAAGCATATGTGAGAAACAAAAAAATATTATTGAAGCCTGCACATTGTTGTGTATTGATTTGTTCAAGCCATTAAAAAAATTAGTATTATGTGAATGATTTTTGTTAACATCAAATTATGTACCTTACTTTAAAATAAAATTGTTTCATGTTAATATTATTTATTTAAAACTAGTATATTAACATTGTATCACTGATGGTTGAATTGTTGAATGTGATATAGCTTTTTTTTATTCAGTTTTTAACATACAAAATTGTAATATAGATTATGTAACAGAATTTAAGAAATGCCGTGACTAACTTAAATTCTTATTACTTTAGAAAACCTTTTACATTAGGAAATAAAATTACTGGAAACTATAATACTTTTAAATTTGCAATGCATGCTTGAAATAAATATAAAGAAAGAATAAAAACAATTAGCTGTGCAAACTTCATGGTATATTTTATGAGGAGTATTGAAAATTACCTTGTAATTTAAATAATTCAGTATGTATCATGTACAAAAAATTAAACACTGGTGTAGGAATCCAGATTTTAAAAGCCATTTCTTTTATCTTAGGATATGGATAATCCATCTAAAATGTTGCTTGTTCTGCCTTCCCAGCTTCTGTCCTTGGAAATTGTTTTGTAATTTAAATGATTCAGCAAGCAGGTATAACATGTGTAAAAAAAAAAATAAATAATATCCATATTTTCTTGAGGTCACCAGGAATGACAGTTTCGAGTGGTTGAAATAGTTGAGATACTACTTGGATGTGTATGCTGATAACTGTATTGTTAGGATTTCAATATATGAGTATAATTACAGCTATGAATATCTTGGTTCTTTTCCTTGTCTGGTGGAACACTCCACTCACTGTGAGGATCTTGTTTAGCTTTTCTTCTCCTTTACTGTAAGTGCTAAATATAGATACTTATTTAATATACAGTCCCCTTTGCTAGATACTAGAGTGAAATGTACATCGTTAGGGTCTCATTCACTGTGATATATAATTTTGTTATAGAATCAGTAATAGATACGTTCCTCCAGATGCTTTCTTATTTATATTAAAGTCTGCCAAAACACTGTAGCATAATTAAAATCAAAAAATAAAAGTCCAGATTGTTTGTTCTTCTGTAATGACAGGCCTTTCTAACCAACATTTAAATGTGTATAATAGTCTTCTGTGTGTGTGTGTTTTTGAATTAACTTGCCTTTCAACTTGTTGAAAATGCACCTTTAAATAATTTCAATCAAGTAATATGACACCAAATGTAAACTTGTAACCAGTCTGAACATGTCTTATCAAAAGTATGCAGATAAATGGTTTGCATTATGAGTGGCAGATATGTCATACAACTGACAAGATAACCAATTGATAAAACAGATATGACATTGAAATAAATTATTATTAATCCAAAATCTTTATTTTTTGTTACTAATATAATGCATTTTATTTTTCTTTGTTAGTTTGTAAATCAGAAGTTAAAGTATTATAATATATATGTGATTTTCTTAAGAGTTAACCTGTTAATTACACTGTAATAAGTTATAAAGAGTATTCAAAGTGATGTACCCATAATCCACTGAAAAGTGATACAAGATAACTAATGAAACCACATTTTACATTTTTTGTCTCCGCAAAAGATCGCTGCTACTTATATATGATGGGTGCTCTCGAATTAAACTTAGGGGAGCAGCTACTGGCCCTGCAGGGACTGGGAAAACAGAAACTATAAAAGATTTAGCCAAGTCATTTGCAGTTTGGTGTGTTGTGTTTAATTGCTCTGAAGGAACTAATTACAAAGTAAGTCAGTGAGCAATGCTCAAAACTTAATTTCTAAAATAAGATTATACCAGATCCCTTTTCAAGTGGGATATTTCAAATTTTGGAAGATAACAGTTTAAAGGTTACTAAAGGTACTATTTGTGGTAAGGCTGGAAGATAAGAATGTAATTGAATATGTAAGATTAATATCATTTTGTAATACATTTGAGGCAATTTTGAAATTAATTATAATGTTTACATTTTAGTATTTGAAAAAACAAATTCCAAAATATGTTTTATGATAAATCTGATAAAAATTAAACACAGCCAATGCTACAGTTACTCATATGTTTTTCATCTCTTGATGTGGTTGTATGATGGATAATTATATTCTGGTATCATATTTACCTTCTTCTCACAAAACTAGCTGTTCTTGTTCAGTGGTACCCTCTATATTAAAACTTTTTCTTTATCCATTCCACAAGCCTTCCACTCCTCCTTTTCCATCTGTTGGAAGTGCAAGATTCCAACATGCATCTCTTGTAGGTCATCATGCATGAACTCTTCATTAGCAAGAGTATGATATAATCATGTGATGCATGTGACTTCCTCTGCAATCATCTACTGTATTATAATTCCTTGGTCAGCAGTATTTGAGCTCAGACATATTCTTTTGTTTGTTTATTGCTGTATGTTTGATTTTGTTTTTCTCATGAAGTAGTTATTCTTTGCTTTAATTTTATTTCTTCAACCTGATTCTTATGTTCATATTTATCCCATACCTTTTGTTTTCCCATACTGTAGAACTTTTACTTTCCCTATTCTTAACATTCTTATACTTTCTTTTTAGATGCATCACCCTCCCAGACATCTTACCCTTCCAGATTGGGACATTAATGTGGTTCAATTTTCCTTTACCCCTGTTTAACCCATTTTTCTCATTTTCCATCTTTAATTTTTCCCTTAAGTCATATTTCCTTTTTCTCTTATCCTGTGGATGCTAAAGATCAGATTTGTTTACCATTGAAGTTTCACTTATCCTTTGTCAACCTACCCACATTCTTCTTTATTCAGATTGTTTCTTTCACTCAAAATCTTTGGCAGCTTGGGAGGGATGTTCTTTCTTTTCTTCTATTCCCATCTTTGTTTTTGACCAAGATTCAAATGTGCTTCTATGTCTAGTCAATGTTCTTCATTCTTATATAGCCTACACTACTAACTTGCAGGGAACAGTTTCCATTTCTTTATCCTCTGACAATCCTCCACCCTTCATATCTTTCACCCTCTACTCTTACCAGTTGGGTCCACCCTATGGTTTGGTTGGCCTATTCTTCCCTACCTTCTTCCTCCCAGACATTGTTATCTCAACAAATTTGACACCTCACTTTTTCCATTGGTTTTCATCTGCATTGTCCAGTGGAGGAGAATATGCAATCTGACATATGAACCATTACTTGTACAGGTTCATCTCTCACTATCTTTATCATATCATGGTTTCCTCTTCACTAGAGTCTTGTGTACCACTTGTGGCTGTTATTCAGTCTTTGGTGCAACTCTAGCTGGTAAGTGTTGATTCATACTTTATTTACTTTTTATCACATGGATTCCACTCTGTGGTGAGTGATGCCTGACAAGATATTCTTGACTCTAAATCCACATTGTACAGCCATGTCAACTTGCACTTTATCTTCCATGCTTTGCATACTGACTGCAAAGATGTGGTGTTACACAAGATTGTTTAAACGTGAATAACTTTGCAGAATTTTTCTTGGACTGGTACTACCCATGGACTGTGTGGGTAAAGCAGAAGGAGATTGTTGTTCATGCCTAGAGGGAATAACTCGTTGAGGTCTGTTTTTGAAAATAAGGTTTTGTGGTTACCCATCACAATGTTTCTTGTGATAACATTCCTGTGGACTACCTGATGTATTGTCACCCTCCTTTCTTCAAGTGGAGTATGGGATTCATTGCCACATTCCAGTTCCAAGTTCCTGGAATGGTTGTGCATGCTCACTGTGGAGATGAGGTGTTCCACATTATTGCTTGAAAGTGAATATCTTTGCAGTATTTTACTTCATAAACATGTCTGTCTCAGATTGTATCACCCATAGACTGCATGGGTAAAGCAGAAGAAGATTGCTATCCATGCCTAGAGTGAATAACTCATTATGGTCTGTTTTTGAAAGTAATGTTTAGTGGTCACTCATTGCAATACTTCTTGTGATAAATTCCTCTGGACTCTCCAATGCATTCTCACCCTTCTTTAATCATTTCAGTTCCAAGTTACTAGGGTGGTAGACCCTTGTGGCACCCTGCTGAACAAGCTTCACACAATAACCATTCAGTTTCAGAGTAGGTAGGTGGTACTTTGCAGGTGTTGATGATATAATAGCCACCAATTTTGCAATAATCCATACAGTTGAGTGAGAAGTCAAAATGTAGTTCACCTCTTTTAATTGGGAACCATCTTTTTATCCTAGTGTGGATGTCTGTACCCTATGAGCAGATTTTGGATTTAGAGTGAATTAGTCAACATAAGTTTTCACACAGGTTTCAGGTTGTTTATCTTCCTGACTTGATTTCCTCCATCTGTGTTGTGGGTCACAGCAAGGAAAAGTGGGATTGTTCCAGACTATCCCTTGTCCTCTCTTTTACAGAGATGTTATTGCCATTTGGATGGCCCCATTCTGTTTCACAGTTGGAGGAGTTGATTACATGAAACAGACATCCTTTTGATACCAGATGTCAAGTATTTGGACTGATAGCTCAGAGCTAATCCTAGTGTCGTACCCAAAAATAAGAGTGGTTTTCACTCTCCCAGTTTTTGGGTTTGAGATGAAGATGATATGATCCTCTCCTTACCCTTGCATAAATGTCTGTACCCCACAAGAAGGATTTGGAGGTATTGGGCTTAATGAGAATGGTCCACTGTGCTATAACCACTTTTATCATTGTAGGATTAAATTACAATATCTTCTGCTGGTTAGGATTACCTTCCTACAACGTTCTGTCTTACTTGGATGTGCTCTTCTTAATTTCCACCCTTATATCTTACACATTTCACACACGGGTAAAAAAGTATACGTGACTCAGAAATGGTGTGCTTCTCCTCTTTAAATCTCTGTTTCAGGGGTATACATCATATGCTTGCACTGATCCCATTTTATTTTGTGAGAGGAGGTATGTAATGTATCAGAAGTTATAATTTTCCTACACTGAAAATGTGTTTCTGATGAGTAATTATAACTTCCTACCCTTCCTCTCCACTTTTTTCCAGTGCTGACATCTGCCAAGTTTCAAAGTGGTGGTTTGTTAGAGGACTGAAGAGAGAATCACATGTGTCATGTGAGCATATCATTCTCCTATTGGTGAAGAGGCTACACATGATGGCTTTCATGAGACACATGTTGGAATCATGCAACTTCAATATGGAAAGGAGGAGGGGCAAAAGGCTTGTCGCATGCATTATATGCAAATAAACAGCACTGAACGAGAATAGCTACTGTTGTGAGAGAAGTATAAGTATGTATCAGAAATACATTTTCAGTATTGGAAAATTATAACTTGTAACTATCATGTGTGTTGCCAAAAACAGATACAGCTTTTTTAAAAATATTTAATTTGAGTTTGATTATCAGTATCTAACAACAATAACTTTTCAGTCCACCTATTATTAAATGATCATAGTTTATGTTCTGTTTTTTCCTCACGTTTTAACAATTTAAAATATAGTGGCAGTGCTTTCATTTTCTAGTAAAGAGCTCTTCTTATTAGCTAACCATCTCTCCACTGACATTTTTTACTTTGCATGTCACAAGATGTTAGTAAATTACAATTAAATGTAATTAAACTACATTTTTCATGGTATAGCAATAAATATAGCTTTAAAACGTAGCTAATAATCCATATTTTAATAGTGTAATAATAATTTCAAATTTTTAATTTTATAAGGCAGTATTAAAAAAAAATTTTCCATTTGTGAAAATTGAGTCATTGTCTTTCTTGGCATTCTCTTATCTCTGACTTCTTCACCACCTCTGGAAAAATATGAATTTTAACTTAAATTACTTGGTATAACATTGTTGTCATTGAGGTAATGCATAATTTTTAAAGCTTTCAATCTGATTTGATTACAGACCACAAAATAAACAATCAGCCTCTTCTTTCAACACTCACCTATCACATCCTCTTCTTCAGATATTTCCAAGAGTTCTCTCTGGTGTTCAGTACTATATTTTCTTTAACCAGTAGAAATCCAAGGGTTTACTTTATCAAACAATGCATTATATTATCTTCTTTACTGTAAATTATCAATTTTGCTTTTGATTAAAGTTTTATTTTTAAGAGAAACATACTGACAAGCTTAAATGAATTTTTAGTGACTCTTGTCACACAGTTAGCAAGAAAAAAAATGTGATAGTTAAATGATATTGCCTGCTATTATTCTGTGTTATTTGGTGCATTATTTAGTGTATTACTACTGTTACTATAAAAAAGTAGGGTTGAGTATTATTGAATGTTGATAGCAAATAAAAAGATGTCCTAGATAAGCACTTTATTAGTATTAAAAGTGGCATTAAAAGTCTTAGCATAAAGCTCTATTCATGTTGTCTTAAGAGACAAGAGAAGTCTACAGAAAACCTCAATTTATTCAATCAATATATTGCCTATATCCACTTTAAAAATGTCTATATTCTTGAAAAATATTGTAAAATTCTTGAGTTGTTTATATATTTCTTAAAGTTTTGTCCGATTCTTTTACTGTGTTGAGAAACTGTTTATAAGAAGTAATTCTTGATGGAGAGAAACCCACTTGAAATAATAATGTATCTAAGAACAGCTGGTATGGGTATTAATACTTTTATTGATAAAGAGAGAACAGCATTTTGACCTTCCTGGGCCATCTTCAATTTAAGAAAGAGAAAGTTTGAATGTGACTGTTGGCAGACACATTTTAGGGACGAGAGTATAAATGGGTACAGGATTGTAGGGGGCGTTACAGGTGGATGTTAGGTTATAAATTAGTATATGTATAAAGGTGTTCCTTTATATTGGTTTTAGTTGCTGTATAAGCAGGGCTTCTCTGAATTTGCATTTGTTTCCTAACTTAGTAAATGGGGGTTTTCTAAGGTAATGCTGTGTTTATTTGATTTGCAGTGTTCAAAAATGTGTGATTTGTTCTTTGGATCTAGTTTCCATTTTTCTGTTTGTTTCTCCAATATAGTATTGGAGTACAGTATATTCATTGTATTTTATAAATTATGTTAGTGTTGTGTTTGCCAGTTTAGTTTTTACATTGTGTGGACTTTAGTTTTGAACTTAGTTTTTGAATAAATTTGGTGTTTACTAGAATGTTGTGTTTTTTACATGTTTTTACTCAAATGTTGGTTATTTTCTTTTGCTGATGTTGAAAACACCATATGCAGCAGTATACGATTTTGTAGTCTGTTGTATTTTGGGATTTACTAATGTTTGTCTCTTGTTGATCTAGGTGTGCGAGAATAATTTTTAACAGTTTTTTGAGGAAATTTGTTGATGAAGTGCTGTTTTATTTTGTTGATTTCATCATTAATTTTATCAGGTGAACACAGCTTTGTGGCTGTGTTTATTTGGTTTCTTAATATGTTGAGTTTTTGTTTTGTCTCATGTGCTGAGTCCTAAATTACTAGAACTGATACACAATTCAAAAAAAATCACAGAAAAATCACCCATACTGGATTATACATTATACCATTCAAGGAGCAATAAACAATAACATTATGTATTAGTAGATGTATACTGTTACAAGATATAAGGTATTGAAAATAAACAGTTCTAGTATTCCATTACAACTTTATATCATTCCAGAAAAAAAATGTAATTGAGGTTTATTTCTTAACTTTATATGAAGGTAGGGAGGTCAGTTAAGTCCACCAACCCAGTATAGTGTCATGGTAGAGAAAATAAGAGAGGTAATACAAAATGTCTCTGAAAACAAATCATTTCACATTGATTTAGAAAATTTCAGAGATTATGCAAATAAAGTTTGGAAAGTTTCAGATGACAACAATATTTTTAACATGAAAATCACTTTGCATTTGGACCAGTTAATCATCTTACTCCATATACTTATGGAAAAATGTTAATAAAAATACATAATCGAAAATTCCAATTCTTTTGTCTACAAAGGATTTGCATACTGTATGCCAAGTCTTGTGAAGCTACATTAGGTACTATCACTATTATGGTGCATAGATATATTCTTAGTTACATTATGGTTACAAGTTCATGTTGAATACACAAACCAGTTATGGAAGTGTTAATTTCAGTTTCTGTGTTATATCTTGTGTAACAGTACACTTCTGTAAAATCTGGCAAAGAGATTTTAATGTTGTATTTCTACTTCTTATAAAGCAGAAACAATATATTTGTAATTTGTGTTGTCCTACAGAGAAATTTTGAAAGAGGTAAATGTATAGGAGGAGTGGTTGTATCATGACTTAAGGTGTCTACTTTTGTTGTTTAAAGTTTGTATAGGAGGAGTGGTTGTATCATGACTTGAGGTGTCTACTTTTGTTGTTTAAAGTTTGTATAGGAGGAGTGGTTGTATCATGACTTGAGGTGTCTACTTTTGTTGTTTAAAGTTTGTATAGGAGGAGTGGTTGTATCATGACTTGAGGTGTCTACTTTTGTTGTTTAAAGTTTGTATAGGAGGAGTGGTTGTATCATGACTCAAGGTGTCTACTTTTGTTGTTTAAAGTTTGTATAGGAGGAGTGGTTGTATCATGACTCAAGGTGTCTACTTTTGTTGTTTAAAGTTTGTATAGGAGGAGTGGTTGTATCATGACTTGAGGTGTCTACTTTTGTTGTTTAAAGTTTGTATAGGAGGAGTGGTTGTATCATGACTCAAGGTGTCTACTTTTGTTGTTTAAAGTTTGTATAGGAGGAGTAGTTGTATCATGACTTGAGGTGTCTACTTTTGTTGTTTAAAGTTTGTACAGGAGGAGTGGTTGTATCATAACTTAAGGTGTCTACTTTTGTTGTTTAAAGTTTGTACAGGAGGAGTGGTTGTATCATGACTTAAGGTGTCTACTTTTGTTGTTTAAAGTTTGTTTTTTCTCGTGAATTTCAGTTGAGCTTTATTATTTTTCAGATTTTTTTATTTGCCTACAGCTATAATCAGAATTACCATGTCACTGAATATTTAAGATACATTGATTTCAAAATTAAAAAAGACTGAATAAGAATCTATTGTATTTATTAATGTACACCAGGTGACAGCTGTCTTGTTTCAGGTAAATGGATAAAATAATAATAATAATAAAGTGAGTTTGTTTTTAAGTTAAATATGGAAAGAAACGTTTTGTACAAGTATATATCAGTTACAAGTAAGACATCAGTTGAAAACTAATTCTGAGGAAATTGTTAACAGAGTTATCTTATTCAGTAAAACTTTTGTTTCCCTAAATTATAATATTTCCCCAGGGCAAGAACATGTTTGTGTATGCATATAATTCATGACTAAACATTAAAATAACAAAAGTAATATGATAAACTTTAAAACAATAGATCTTAGCAAACTAAAAGCCTGTATTTCTGTTAATTCTATAATTTGTAGTGAAAATGAACCTGTTTACATCAGGTAATCTGACTTTACCTGTTAACACAATTATAGTTTTATATTTATTTCAAGACTAGCACTGATAT
The DNA here is from genome assembly GCF_004210375.1 of Tachypleus tridentatus. Taxonomy (NCBI): domain Eukaryota; kingdom Metazoa; phylum Arthropoda; class Merostomata; order Xiphosura; family Limulidae; genus Tachypleus; species Tachypleus tridentatus. The sequence goes on along the minus strand of NC_134834.1, from coordinate 128,976,824 downwards.
TTATGGTTTAAAAAAATGTATAATTTTACTAAATGTAGGGTGACTGTTTTGTATTATTTCATGTACAGGAGGCATGACTTCTGACAGTTGAAAAATTTACAAAAGGATGAATAATTTTTAGTGTAATTTATGGTGGGCATCTTCAGAAAATATTGTTAATTCTTATGTTTTAGCATGGAGGCAGTTGTCTGTAATTTACTTGCTTTGATTAATCACAGGAAGACATTGCTATAAAAATTGTATTGGCTCTTTGGACCACCATTGTAAATGGTATTTAACATGATCCATCCCCATGTCTACTGTGTCCCAGTATTATATTGACCTCAGATTTTATTTTCTCCACTCAATAGAAAACGTGTACAAAGAAATTATGTGCTTCTTTTATTTGTTTTACCATTTATTTTACTGTATTCTGTGTAAAACGTTTTTAATATTTAATATGTAGTAGAGCACAGTAGAATGTAAAAATCATATCCAGTAGTTTGTTATATTATACTAATCATTGATGTTGATACTGGGCTTGGAGTCTGAAGCATGAAAACTCATTATTTTATTTTTTCACCAGTACAATCTAGTAACTTCACGACACATTTGGCTATCTCAAATAGCTTTAAGCCCTTAACAATACATGCATATTTATGCTTAAATTTTATTGCTTTTTGAACTGTGTCTAACTAATGATATCACTACACAAGTTGTGAACCACTTTGTAAACATGTAGCTTACATTACCTGAAGAAATTATGTAATGCATTGGTTACTAATGAGCATATCACAGGAAAACGTTTTGTTTTTTTATTTATTTAACCTAATCTAAAACTTTTATTTTATTTACCTTTATAATAATAAATAATACACATGAAAAACAAAATATAGTACTTACCTGGGTCTTTTTTTTTTATCAACTCTTAATTAAAACTATTATTTTAATGGTATTACTGCACTAAATGATTTTTAATTAATCAAAAATGCAACAAAATATACAAAATAGCATGCTTAAAGCACATATTGTCCTAGGACTATCAAAATTTTCTGGCTTTCTTACCATTCAATAAGACCCAATAAAAATTTAGCTAAACTTGCCAATGCATTTCCTGTGGGAATAAAATTTGCACTGGAAGCAAAATAAACAAACTCCTGAACAGAAAATTATGTAATATAATATTTGGATTTCTGTTGGTTAAAAGTAATATAATTTTAAATATCAAAGAGAACTAAATATTGGAAACTTGTGAAAGAGAAAACTTAATTGTGGGTGTGGCTAAAGGGACTTGATTTTCTAGTTTATAGCTCTGTAACCAAATAAGATTTAAGGCTATAAAAAAATTATACTTTGTCTGAGTAATAACAATATTATAATGAGTGACTTATGTCAAATTTTGTAGTTCTTCAAGAAGTGGTCAATGAATAAGAGAAGAGAAAATACTTAAAATGCAAATATCACAATTCTGAAACAATGGAAAATTGAAGACATTTTTAAATGTTGTCTTATAAAACTAGGAAATTAAAACTATAATTTCCAAATTTATTTTACAAGCTAAGTTTTGTTGCCAAGTTTACTTACCATGATAATAAAAGTAACTTTATTAAATTTTGAATATAACTCAGTAAACTCTCATGACATGCCTCAAGCAATATGATCAATGTAAGTATGAAAGAACAAAAGCCCAAGCACTGACCCTCAGGTACTCCATAAATAACAAGGGTACAGTTTAATTGAGGCACTCAAGTGATCAATGTTGTTTGGAAAGTTTAAATAGTCTCAAACCAGGTACTCTACATGGAAACCATAAATATGTAAAAAGCCACTGATCATGCGAGTACTTAGTTAATACACTGAACTTTCAGAAAAACATGTCATTCATATACTGGTTGACTTGCCAAACCTTTATCTTTATTTATAATTACTTTCACTTTCATTTCTTTCGTAAATTATCCGGTATTTCCAGCTGTTATTTCATTCAATTGATCCAAAATAACAGTTCTTTTCCAATAAATGATAAGACTGATACGATATGCATGTTCACGTAATGTTGGAATTTTACCTTTTTTTCTCAACACTTTACTTACGTTTATTCATTTTAAATTTTAAGTTTCTTTCACTTTGATCAATGTATACTGAATTGGTTAATTATCCATCAGTCAGCCAAAGGTATTCTGACTTTTGGAACATTTTACTTAACTTTAGTCTTTCAGTCGTTTTTCAGGATGTGAATTCTATTGTGAGAAACTATTTTCAAAATAATATTAAAAGTACTTCCTTTTATCAAAAAATTTTCTTTCTTTCTTATTGTTGATTACAAATCCTAGTTCCATCTTACATATCTAGTCAATTTCAACTTGATTGAAAGTAACATTATTTCTTTTGACAGTTTATTTTGCCAGTTACAACTGTCACTGCCAGAAACAAAGATAAAACTGTCAAAAATGTATGAGTGACCTATGGTCAGATCTTTGAAATTGAGATCAACGTTACTTTTGTCAGTCTAATTAACAATATTTTTGCTAAGAGTATTCTTGGACAGCATGAATTTATATCTAATAATGGTTTTTTTTAATAGATATTAAATTATTTATGTGTATCTTATGAGTGCTATAAACTTAACAGTAACATTCAAGAAGAAATAGTTTGAATTATTAGAATAATTTGTTTTTATTTACCGTACATGTTTACTTAGCTTATGTGCACTGAAGTCTTGTCATAGCTTTCAACAAATATAATGTAATATGAAAAACATGAATGTTAAAATAAACTATAATTCACTTTTGCATGTTACACCAAATGTTATAGCATTAAAAATACCAGTTGAACAGTGATTTTGATTTATATAATTATATAAGACAACATTGTTTGTTTTTTGAATGCTGTGCAGTGTAAGACTACAGTGTTACTGCAATAGTAAATGATGCACAGGCTGATAGGTTTAAAAAAACTGCATCTAGGTTGAGTCAGGTGTCTAAAGCTCTGTTTGGTTGGTTAAACTTGCTCTTAGACTGTGTCAAATGTCTGTAGTTTTTACTTTGGCACTGTAAGTATACAGACTGCTAAAATAGAGACTATACGAGGATAGCTTGTATTTCACACACCTACTAAGGTGCATTATGCTCACATATAGCAGGAAATGACTTGCTTCTTATTGTGCCAAGAACATACCAAGTGGACCAACAATATAAGAATAGTAATTTTACAAGTGAGCTATGTCTCACCCTGCTACCACATAACAGCTATGTGCTTATTTGATGAGTATCTGAGAGTCAGGTTAAATACCATATTCATATGGAGACATTGTACATATGATGGTGATTCAAGTTGGTGTTGACAGTAATGAACATTGGAAGACTTTGTTGTACGATCTTCTGATTGGACTACTAATGCCTTAAATTCTATTATCCTGTGTTCTGTCACATAATGAATTATGATTTTCATTCTAACTGTGTAGAAGTAATCAGTTCATCGTCTTCAAAAAGAGGGGATTGAGTGAAGTGTGTCACCAGTCTTCATATCCATTGTTCATGCATGAGATACTCTTGTGAGCTTCATCACATCCTATGAAATAATTCAGAATACTGAAAATGCCCTGAAGGTATTTGTTTTTAATGGAGTGATTACTGATGCCTTAGAACTTAATGAACATTCTGATTTCGAGTATACAGCATCAGTGCTGTACTGCCTTTGTTGTTCATGGTGGTTGTCCTACATATTAAGATGAAATCCCCAGAATTGTGGAGGTGTAAAGATGACTGATTTATACCAAAATGAACTGAAAATGTGAGCTGAATAATGTGTTCACAGCAGTTTTTGTGTTATCATAGATATTATAAATTACAAGAATCTATGAAATATTTTGCTGCATATTTTAGTAGTAGAATTTTTAAAAGCAAAATGGAATGTGAAATAATTTTTTTAACGTTGATAATCAAGGTAGATTTTAATCTCACTAAAATTTAGAATTAATATGTGTTATTATAAAAGAAAAGCAAAACTTTTATGTATTTGGGTCTATAGATCTACAGAGAGATTATGGCTGTTCTAAGCCATGTTGACCAAGCTGAACAGAGCAAATTGAAGTTTCATGAGAAGACTGATCTTTGCCACTTGAGTGCCCAGACTGTGTTTTCAATATTGGATTGTTTAACGGTTTGGTGTCATCAGTATTTTGTGATGTTGAGGTCTAGTAACCAGAATAACTCCAAGCCTGCAAATAAAGGGAAAGGTAGTTGGAATACTCATTAATTAATCATGAGCTTAAGTTACTGGTATTTTATGTTCTTTTTCTTTGAGAAATTAAAGACTGTAAATATTATAAAACAATTAAAATGCCTGTTCTAGTCATTGATTAACAGCCTTATTTATGTTTTTACAACATAAAAATGTCACTTTGCTAGGAAATAAGTAATGATTTATTAGGGTAATAATTTCAAAATTTGAAGCAGAGTTACCAGAATATTTTCTCATGTAAAATAATTGAATTTACTACAAGACTTTCATCTGTAGAAGCTAGTGGTGGTAATAACTTTTGGGTAACAAATTTTCTACAGTGTTCTTTAAGAAAAAATTAATTTCATTATTAGTCTAGCCTGTATTTCTAAAACTGTTGTGTTGCCTTTTAGATTCCTTAAGTAGAGGAGAAGGTTTGTCCACTAAGTTGTTGTTACTTTCTCATTGTGTAAAGCATCATTCTTTGGCTACAGGTTGAGATCCAGTCATATATATTTATATACACACACAAAACATTGTGGTCCAATAACCCTAACCACTAACATGAGATACAGGTTTCATGACTGCCTAAATCCAACCTTGGCTACCTGGTTGAGGCTAACCTATACGAATGAATACTCGTATTCTGTTCCACCTTGGATATAAAAATTAAGTTTCAGGTGAAGAGCATATCTGTTCTGGAGGTAGTTCAGTTCTCCCACTCTTGTACTATTCTTTTTCTTGGTATACTCCTGTTCTGTGAAGACACTTTCTGTATGGATCATGCCTGCACCAGCCCCTCCACCTTCTTAACATGGGATTCTAGTGTCAGTAGATGGTATATTTTGAAAGTTAACTGAACATGTATTTTTGATAATACTTACCTTCACTGACACTCTCCTGTTCTACCTTCCCACTAAAACCAAATGTATTTCTCAGAAAAAGTGACTGTGTTGTCAGGATGAGATGGTTATATACAGTACCTAGTTAGAAGGCACATTAAAGTTTGTGGAGCAGTTTGCTAGTTAGAACTTGTTTAAGGTATTTAAGTTGGGTATAAAAGACTGAAGTTAGTATTTTCAGTGCTTAGATGGGCAAAATATGGAATCCTTAGAGATCATGAAATAGCTGTAATGTCTGCATAGGTAAGTATTATTTGAAGTGCATTTTTAGTTTAAGAAAGCATTAGTTTCCATTTTTGATACATTACCATCTAAACCCTGAGTTTGACTTATAGTTTAATGAAGAGCAATTGAATATTTTAAATGGTAGTGTGTACACAAACCTATGTATGTCACTTAGGTCTTTAACATTCAAGAGATGTACAAACAAGTCATCATGTTCTTTGAAGAGCTGTAGTTTGTGACAGGACCTTTTCATCCATGTAGCAAGTGTATAGTTATACTGTGACCTAATCTGGTGCATTATATTCAGTACTGTGTGGTCTAACTTTCATGCAGTATTAAGGACTTAACAATGTTTAATCCTTTTACAATGGGTCATGGATCAAAGGCCATCTTGTTGTGTTTGTTGACTTGCATTCAAGATTGTATTGAACAAATATTTTATGAATTTATGTCAGTAAGTTTGGAATCAAATTGTAGATTATAATTTTACTATTTAATGTTATGTATGAGTTAATTTCTTAGTTTAAAAATAAGTATTAAAAGAACATAAATATTGATTTTAGTGAGTCACATGTTATGTTTAATGCTGCACAGTTTAAAATTAGATGTTTGTGGTGTCAAAATACTAAGTTCACAGTTTCATACAAATTAGGAACTCAGATTACTAACTTTGACAAGCTAGAATATAAAATAAAAAGGTATGAGGTCTTTAACACAGTGGGCCCTATTCAACTCTTTCCAATTTTTTGAAACAGTCCATTATATACTCTTACTACAGTGTATGACATGTGAATAACCAATCAGTAGCTTAAGATGTTCCTAAAGTGGTTTTTTAGCTATTTTAATCTTTGAAAAAGCTAGTGTTCTTTCAATCTAAGTTTTCAAGGAGTTGTGTCTGCTCATAGTTTCATATATTTTAAAATTGATATAAATCTAGTTACTAAGTGTAATTCTATGGTATCAGTGTAGTTACTTATGATTTTTTGGTTATTCAACTGTATGTATAAAACCTAAAAAAAAAATTGTTGGATATCCTCCACTTGTGAAATTTCAAAAGGCTTAGCAACTTATGTCCAGCAACAACCAAGTACAGAGATCGTAGAGAGAAGAGATAATTGTTTGCTTTTCCCATATTTTTTTCTATATTTTAAGAAAAGTTTAATAATTTATTTCTAAATAGTCATAATGTATATACATATATATAATGTATAATAATTTAAATGTGTCTGTATATTACAAAATACTAGTCCACTAAAACACAGCCAAGACAGAAAAGACTGAAGGTCAGTTTTATGTTACTGGATATGTAATATGAGAGCACCAGATCAATGCAAGTTGCACAATGCTAGCTAGGCATGACTGGAAGGTCAGTAACATAATAAATATATATGTAACATATAGCATTATGAGACTTAGTCTACTTAAACTAAACATTTGTATTTTCATGTTACAATATGTCATCATCATAGCACTAAAAAAATAAAATTATTTATTTCCTAATTTTTTAATGATAGTTACAAAGCTAGTTAAGTGACAGACCCCACAGCTGGAGTGTAGAAAATAACATAATGTATAAAGTTTTGCTGAAATCAAACATCTGAAATGTATTTAGGAAGTTTTAGAGATTATGCAAATAATATTTGAGATTTTTGGGATGAAGAACAGTTTTTAACTCATAACATGAAATCACTTTGCACTCATACTAGTAATGAAACAGACTCAATTTTCACAAACAGATCTTTTATAAAAATAGTTCATGAAACATCTGATTTTTGTATAAAAAATACTTGTATCTGTACTAATGTCTACCAGATTTTGTGAAGGTACATGTGCTGTATCAAAAGTTATAGTACAAATACTTAATGTGTGCAAATGTGTAGATGAACTTGTATATTATACTGAGTCTGTAGCAAAAGGGCTAAATGACTGCTAGTTATCATAATTTTTTCCTGATCTGTCTCTAGCAAAAGCTATCCTTCATATATAAAATGAAGTAGCATGTATAAACTATCTGTTACGCCTTATTCATTGATATTTGTATGTAACTTCTAAAAATATGTAACCTGTAAACTTTAGAACTACATTGATAATGAAGAGAAATTCATCTTTGTATGTGGCTTATGTACTTGTATTGTATATTGTGTCTTCAACTTGGTTCACTGATGAAAACTTTGACTGCATTTAACAGAAACAAGATATGTCAGCAGTCTCATTTGAAAAATCTGATAAGCTGACAATTTTGCAGATTTTGGTTTAAAGTGGGGAAACTATAGAATGATTTGTTGGAGCTTTCATCCTGAAAGGAAGCAAATGTGATGATTGTTATGGTATAAATAAAACCAGAATTTACAAAATATTCGATTTCTCAAAACAAGCAAAGTAAGTTGCAGTTTAATAATAAAATGATCTTGTGGAAACCACCAAAATGTGTTGCCAACTTGCCCTTGAAAGTAGAAATTCAGCTAATAAATGATGGCAGAGTTTCAATGTTGAATTCATTTGCAATTTTTCAGTTTCTGTGCCACATCTCCTTTAGCTCTATATATATATATCAACATACTCCATGAAATGCTTCAGTTCATTGTAGAGTCAAATTATTGCAACATCAGTATTTTGGGATTCATCTTTAGTGGTTTTTATTGTTTTTCTGATTAGCTTCAAAGATCTGAAGTTGTTTACATGTACAATCTTTTCTATTATAGTTCATTCAAACTTTGCTGCTTTCAACATCTGTTTTGTAACTGATATCAACTTCTGTTTAGAACTTTATCGTTAAAATAATAGATAAAATTCCAAATTATTGTGCTGTGACCAATTTTCTTTTGACTTGATGGAGGTTGTTAAGATTTTGTTATTGACAAATAAAAAACCCATAATTACACATTTTTTGCAAGGTGACCTGTTTTTCTTGGACCTGACAGAAATTTTTGTGATTCTATTCTTTACATAATAAGACATGGTTTGTAATTATTGGTGACCTAATGGAGGTCCTATGGGTTTTGTTCTTGACAGAATAAAAACGATTCTTAGTTGTTGAGATGTAATCTGCTACTAGGACCTCAAGATGGCTGTTTTGGTTCTGTTGTTAAATAGAATTATTCTCATTTATTGAGATGTGACCCATTACTAAGACCTCGTGATGACTGTTGTGGTTCTGTGTATTCATAAGCTCATGCATAGAATGAATACACCAACTTTCCTTAATCTATAATAAATGTTTTACATGTAAAGACAATGTATTTTTCGTTTTTTGTGATTTGCTTTTGCTAATGCATGAATTGACAAAGTTGTTATTTCTCTAGTGGACCCACATAATGATCCCAACTATAAGTCTGTTTATGACTTCCTGAAGAGTGTTCCAGAAGACCTTTTAGCTCCTTTGTTTGTCAAGCTTATGCTCGGGCTTTAATGTATTTAGAATTATCAATCAAGAATAACCAAGAATCATCACGGCTACAGTTGGCTTTCTTGCAGGTAAATAATTTTGAAATGATATCTCTTGTAATTTTGTATAATGAAATATTAATACTACTAAGATTACATCACATGCCAGAATATTCTGTTTGATTTCAAATGACAAAATAATAGTTTAAGGAAAACAATAGATATTGGTAATTTTGCATTGAAACAGATTTTAAGTGTGAATCTGCAGTGTGTGTTATGTGAAGTTGCAATATTCATGAGATGAATAGAAACCAAACTGTGTAAAGTTTAATACTTACAATCTTTCAATGAGCTAATTGTATAATAAAATTCTGGGCTTGTACCTCAAACTCAGATTTGTGCTATAACTTTTGCTACTGTCAGACTTACATCTTCTGTAGTACAACTTTACATGCACACATACATAAAATTATAGCTCTCAAAGAATATTTTCAGAGTACTCATGTTAAAATGTTTTTATTTTTTATTGTCTACACCTTTTCTCCTGATAATTTGGTTATTTGGTTCATATCAACAAAATTTCCCATTATTTCAATGGTACTGTCACAGGGCAGACTCAGTGTACCTTATTTCTGATCCTGTGCCTCTCCTTACCTGTTAATGAACTTCAGAATCACTCTTTATAAGAATAAGGAATCTAAGAATATTCAGTATTCAAATGCAAAAAATGTTTTTATATATATATATATAGGATGAATGCATTGTTTTTTATTACTACTTTTTTCAGTTGTGATCAGTATGCATCTATTTTTTGTCTTAGAAACTGTACATCCTCCTTGATGAACCAGATGGAGTGGCAGGAGTAGCAGCATCTCGTCAAGAAGACCCCACACTTCATGATTTGATTCTAGGTCATGAAGCAACTGGTATGTAAAAGTAAATATTTCTTTATGTATGTAACTGTTAACCCTTTCCAGATGGGTCATGGGTCAAAGGCCACATCATTGCACTTGTCAACTTACATTCAAAATTTTATTGAACTACTATTTTATAACTTTATCTTCTTAAGTTTGGTATCAAACTGTATGTTAATATTTAAATTTTCATATTATACGTTATTTAAAAGACACCTAAACATCGATTTTTGTGTGTCATGATGTGTTTAATATATGTGTTTTATCTGATTTTGAGTTATCTGTGAACTTTTAAATTTGGTTATTTGTTAGTAATTCAAATTAGCATATACTAAGGTAATTAGAGAACTGATTTTGTGGTCTTTATTTACTGAGTACTAACTTAAACATAATTAAATTTTATCCTGTGTATAGTATTATCTACTAATTGATTTGTTCCCAGTTGGTACAGCAGTAAGTTTATAGATTTACAATGCTAAAATCAGGGGTTCAATTCCCTCGGTAGACTCAGCAGATAGCCAGATGTGGCTTTGCTATAAGAAAACATACACACACACACACACTAATTGATTTTTGTTGTTTTTATAAACTGGTAAGTCTATAACCTAGTTATTTTGGTGAATTTCTGTTTTCTCAATCACTATGATTTTCTTTTACACAGATATACTATCCATTTATTTTATTAATTCAAGCTATGCTATTTTTATTAATCTATTCTATTACATTGTATCCAACATAAAATTTATACAATTATACACTTGTGCTTTTAATGTTTTAAAAAGTTGTCCAAAGATGATGAGAAGTCTTCATGACAACACTGGTATTACTGATGATGATCTTTTGCTTCCAGCATCTCTCTTCATCCTCAGATAACTTAACTCTGGGTGTACAAGCTAAAGAGGCATATTGAAAACTTCTTAAACAGCTTACCTGTTTGCTGTGGATGGACATACTTTGTCAGCATTCAAAACTCTTGTAAAGTATAAAAGCAAAATGGGGTACAGTTGATTTCATATCTTGATAATACCAATAGAAAGAAATAATTAATTAACATTATTGTTGAAGCCATTCAAGTTGCAGTACTTTTATGCAATGCTTAGTTGTGGTAGTTACACATGAAAACTGGCTCTAAAATAAACAAACTGATTTTTTGCTAAAGCAGTGAAGCAATGTTTTACAGTTTATTTCTGTTGTTACCTTACAGAACATTGGGAGCTTTGGCGATGTAGGTACAAGTAATCTAAAGAGGAGTATTGGTGATGGACTTAAAGATGATGGAAATGTTTTAATTCCATCAAAGAAATATGCTTACATGCTAATTTTAGCTACAGCTTATGAAGTCTCTTTTGACAAATCCTGTTTTTTTAAATATTGCCTTTAGAATTAAGAACTTAAAACTTGTATACTGTTATAATATGCATTATTAGCTGAGATGTTTATGCTATTCTAATTGTTATAACAAATTAATTAAATTTTGATTGTGAGACACTAAGATCTTGTGTCATGCCAAGTAAGTAATACTTTTGGCGATCGGTTTATCTTTTTCAGAACAAGCATCATAGTGTGAGAATTGACATTTGCTCAGTAGTTAATACCCTCTTCTGTAACTCATTTTCCATTGCATCAAGAGCTATGAAAGTTAACATAATTTCTTATAATGTTGTAATCACTCACACAAAGCATAACTTTTATAGTCTTCCGATCTCATTTGGTTACACATCCCAGAAATTGTAAATTTGTAAATCAGACCCAACATGACATGCCCACATATCACATCCTCTTGTTTCAGAAATTGCCAGTAGTTATCTGTGATGTTTAATACCACATTATGTGTAAATAATAGAAAGCCAACATTCTAAGGCTGGTGTAGAATCTCTAGCATCAGGGAAACATTTGCTAAGGCTTTGTTCTCTTAACATCTTTTATATTTTGGTTTTTTTGATTTACTTGCTCCTGATTATGATATAGTGACCTAATTTTAATTCACTAACTTGACAGGTTCTCTTCTGCCAAAGAAAATCCACAGTCAATCTAATGAGACTCCGACAAGGGGATCATTGTGATTATCAAATAGTACTTCTGTACGGGAAATCAGAAAACATCGTGTTTAAGTGTGTATCTTTATAAGTAACTGTTTATACATACCTCTGTTATTCCATCCTTCATTGTGTGCACTAAAGAGAGGTTTTTTGTGCACTTTATATTTTTAATGTGTTTAGTTATTCATTATGTAATTGGGCTGTAACAACCAGTTTTTTGTGTCTTAAATATGAAATGTATATTCTTGCTCACATCCAACAAAAGGTCTGGAAAACTGGCATCTTGAATAATTTCAGTGTCTTTGAAATACTTCTCTTGCTGCTGTTTATGAGCTAAGTACTCATCAACAAAGTTTTGCAGGCACATGAATTCATATTTTCTTTACTAACCAAACATTTCTTTCTGCTGTAATGGTACTGCTAGTGTGGGAATGTTTCTTCTATGTCATTCTGAAATCAAGTAGTTTTGAAGCTACAATTTCATATTTAGGCTGAATTTCTCTGTTATTCTATTTTGTTGTAAACAATTTTATTTTACTCTGTGATGACGACAAAACCCACTTGTAGAGAAAAATATATATGTAAAAACGGCTGGTATGAGTAGAGAAAGCTCTATGTACAACGATGACTGAAGAAGGTCGAAACATTGTTCGCTCTTCTACATAATGCTTTCTCTACCCATACCAACAGTTTTTACATATATAATTTTCTTATACTGTGTAGTGTTTCAAATTTAATTTAAAACAAAATTTATCAGAGTGTTATGCATCAAAAGTGAGATCTTTCAACCAGCTTTATTGTTTTGACATTAAAAATTGAAGCCTTGTACCATTGTTTTGGCACCAGAGTTACAGTTTCACACTTAGATCAAATTTACTTGAATCTTTTGTAATGCTTTGAAACTACAGCTCATTTTGAAAGTCCAGTTGGACATTCAAACCAAATTTCATTGTTTTTTTAGTGTTTTAAAATTATTATTTTATTTTCAGACTATACCCCATTTTTACTTTACATTGCTTTAATATTACTACTGATAATTTATGAAATGAATGTATTTGTTCTGTTTTTAATAGTAAGATGTATTTAAAGTAAAAAATTACATGTTGATATGTTTGGTAATTCTTATATAGTGGTCTCTTTGTTTGTTTTTTAGTTCATAAATTCATATATGTGTATATATACATGGGTGCTCTTATCCTAAGCTATTTGACTTTTGTTAATTTTGTTAATCCCCACATTGCTATTTTAACCTTGTGATAAAACAAGAATACATGAAGTCACCAAAGACAAGTGAAGATATCATTTCACATATATTTCAGATAACTTCTGGAACATTCTAATTAACAATTATTTAAATAGCAAGTTTTTCTCCTTGGTCTTGTGGATATATATAAACAAAATCTGTCATCATTATATCTAAATTTTAAATGATTCATTAGGTGTAACCTTTAGAACTCTTACTATTGTCAAAAATAAATTTGTTGTTTTATTGCTTGAAGTACTTAAATATAAGATCAAATTGTTTGATAGATTGTTTAGGCAGAATATTCATGATGAAACTTTGTGGAATGGGCTACTGCTTGTTGTGAAGACACAAGTGTAGAGGATGACATTTCAAAGTCTTCCGCCTTTAGTCTTAAAGACAAAAAAGCAGAAGACTTTGGAAACGTTGTCCTCTACACTTGTGTCTCCACAACAGGCAGTAGCTATCAATTCTACAAAGTTTCATCAAGATCAAATTGCTGAATTTCAAATTCTGTTATCATGTTTGATAGGTCAACTACAAGATGCATTTTTCTGTTATGAAAGAGCTGTAAAAGTTAAACCAGACACAATTAGTCATCATCAGGGTCTTCTTCGATGCTTGATGGGTTTAGATCAGTCAAACACAGCACTTACCTATGCTACTGGTCTTCTAAATGAGAGGTTTGTGTTTGTTTGTTTTATGCACACTTTTTAAGTTATTTTCATCCAACAGGAAATAGAGTTGCTTTCTTAAACATGAGTATTTTTTCTTTTTATAATTTGTCTAGCTATACACCTGACAGGAAATAAGATTCATTTGTGAATTATAATTATTTTCTTATATTCATAATGCTTTGTACTAGCACTAACTCTAAATAAACTTCGACATTTTCTGGTGAAAAATGTGAAAGTTTAGATAAATTTTCTTTGTTGCATTATTTTTATAGACCAGAATGGTCAAATGAGATAAATCCATTTCGTGTAGAATCAGCATGGAAGTTAGCAGACTGGGACGGCCTTTCTGAGTTCCTAAAATCGGTAAGTACGATAAGATCAAAAGTATTTTCAAATTTTAAATTAATGTAGTGGCTAGGATGATTTGTTAGCTACATTCATTGGCACAATTGTTTGAGCATAAATGTTTTCTTTATTTATACTTCTGTGCATAAATGTCTTCTTTATTTATACTTCTGTGCATAAATGTCTTCTTTATTTATACTTCTGTACATAAATGTCTTCTTTATTCATACTTCTGCATAAATGTCTTCTTTATTCATACTTCTGCGCATAAATGTCTTCTTTATTCATACTTCTGCACATAAATGTCTTCTTTATTCATACTTCTGCACATAAATGTCTTCTTTATTTATACTTCTGCACATAAATGTCTTCTTTATTCATACTTCTGCACATAAATGTCTTCTTTATTCATACTTCTGCACATAAATGTCTTCTTTATTCATACTTCTTTACATAAATGTTTTCTTTATTTATACTTCTGTACATAAATGTCTTCTTTATTCATAATTTCATGCGATAAATGTCTTCTTTATTCATACTTCATGCATAAATGTCTTCTTTATTCATACTTCTGCGCATAAATGTCTTCTTTATTCATACTTCTGCACATAAATGTCTTCTTTATTCATACTTCTGCACATAAATGTCTTCTTTATTCATACTTCTGCACACAAATGTCTTCTTTATTCATACTTCTTTACATAAATGTCTTCTTTATTCATACTTCTGTACATAAATGTCTTCTTTATTCATACTTCTGCACATAAATGTCTTCGTTATTCATACTTCTGTACATAAATGTCTTCTTTATTCATAGTTCTGTACTAGTTTAATTGTTCTTCTGATACAGAAGAGCATCGTAAGTTCTCATTTATCTAAAGAAACTGTCCCAAGAGACATATCAGTTTGATTTGTTAAAACAGTGAGTGTTTATTTATCTCTTACTATGGAAAAAAAAATTAAAAAACTATTGTGCCTGCAACATGTATAATAAAATTGCATCATGATAAAATAAACTATAATTTGTACAATTTACAGAAATGAATAAAACATTGTTTTACAAGTAGTAAGATTAAAGTTTGTCATTTTTATATTCAAACTTTTATTGATTAAAGTTTCAATTAATAATGTTTTATACAACACATTGAAAAACTCATTACTGCCACTTCACTGGAAATTCGTGGTTTCACTAAAAGTCTTTTCACTAGAGATGTAGTACTGTAATATAAGTAACAGTGAATTTTGTTTTATTTTTTATTAGAAATTTGTTTAGAATAGCACTTGCTAACAATACCAGGAGGTTTAATGACCCTTCTTGTAGAGCTGGCTGTCTGGCAGCAAGTAGAGGAGAAATCCTTTACTTACTTTACCAATCGACTTCTGTTTATTTACTGTCCTGTTGACAAGCTCGTATTTTAGTTTTACTGCTGTATCATACAGTTTCCTTTCTTCTGAATGTTGTGAGGAATACTTTCTATGGTTGTCACTTTTGCCATATTATTGCACGTGGAGCCATATTCTTTCATTAGAATTGAGTGGATATGGCAGAGCTTGTTAACTGTCTCATTTACTTTTACCCCTATGTGGTATGGCACACAGTAACAGAGGATGGTCTTACTATACAGTTTCTTTATTTATGTCATCCATATGGGAAAATACTGAATTACTGATATGATACCTTTCCTATACTAACATAATTGCTTTCCTAGAGTTGCGTTACACTCTCTTTGTATAAATTTTGTTTATCACTAGCCTTGAGACTTCTGTCCAGATTCATGTTTCCATGCAAATAAGTATGCAACAACCCTCCAACAGTAAGAGAGTAACACACTTTTCTAGCACAGCTGACTTCCTCCATTCTGAAGTATACAATCGTCATTTCATGACTGGGCAGTTTA